>NC_134685.1:308333-616666 GCF_024713945.1 Dermatophagoides farinae | reverse complement strand
ACCTACAGATAGAATTGAATCTTGAATTTGCAAGAATTTTTTTTTTTTTTGATTTTTGTTTCATCATATTCGACCATCGTCATCATCATTATAAATTTGTATGATATTCATTGTTTTGTTCTTCATTCTAATTACATATGTGTATGATTTCAAATTCAATCAATTTTTTATTATTACAATTTAATTTTCAACAATTTAAAGTCTTCATTCATCTTTCACTATGTTGAACATTTCAAATGAAAAACAAAATTAAAATGAAAACTTTCATCACCCGTCGTCGTCTTCTGCCATGTATGACTTTTTCATATCGATTCTTTTTTTTTTTTTGGTAAATGAAATTGAAACTTTTTTTCTTCCATTGATTCTGATTGCACAGACAACGATGACAGCAACAACAAGACACCATCAAAAAAAAAAAAAAAAATTACCACTACAACCACCAATGTCATACTGCACACAAAGAATGATGGTGTATGTGGGAAAAAAAACATTTTCCAAACGAATGAATCCCATTCGAAAAATGATAATAGAATAGAATGAAATAACAATTTCCATTGAAATGGAAATTTCGACAGAAAAATAAACAAACATAATAATCAAATCAAATCCAGGATCGAACCACCAAGGATACAGCGACCGATAAACAAACAAACAGAAAAAAAATCCAAATTTGAATCGTATCCGAAACGAGGACAACAACAACAACAACAGCCGAGAATCATAAAAAAAAGAGAATTACAGGTTTTATTCTTGCACACCGATTAATTTTCTACAAATCGACAATTTTCTCCTCTCTATTCTCATTGACATTTCGATCTCATCATCATCGTCATCAACAACATTATTTTTTGTTGACAAATAATTGGGATTTTCTTCTTCGGTTTCAAATGTATGGCGAAATTATGTGAAAATAAAACAAAAAACATTTCCGTCATGGATTATGATGTGTCGACGGAAATTCTCTTGTGTATTGTTTGAAATAAAGAAAGAAAAAAAGAAAATATTTCGGAAAAATTTCAATTTTTTTTCCAGAAAACAACAACAACAACAACAACAGAAACAATCAAAACTTGAAATCGGAAAATTCATTTCATTCCTTTTGCCCTGTCCTGGTTAATCAAAAAAAACGAGAAAAAAATTCAACACTAAAAAGTTTTGAATTTCTGAACTTTTATTTTTTTCCAGTCAAATAATAATGGAAAAATGGTTGGCATTGGCCAAAATCATTGCATTTGCACAAACATCTACTATACTACCTTGAACTGCTACCAGTTTTTTTTGTTGTTACTGTTGCTGTTGTTCACCTTGATTATCGGTAAGCCATAAATTTCCATACATTTATTCTGATGATGATGATTCTGATTCTGGAACAATACAACATTTTTTTTTGTTCTTTTGGATCAGGCAAATAACAGACGACGAATTTCATTTTACCTATGTAATATGTGTGTGTGTGTGTGTACTCCTGAATAAGAATATTCTATGCAACAACGACGGCGCATTTCTCGTTACGACCAGAAACGACCAAACGAGAAAATAAAAATCGAAATAAAAACGAAACAAGGTATGTTTCATTATCATCATCATTCACGTTTTAAACTGCGAAAAGGTCAAAACACAAAAAAAATTCAAACTATTCTGATTCCTAATTTTTTGTTGTCTCTCTATTAGATTTCGATATTTTATGTTCGATTCTTTCGAGAAAATTTTTTTTTTCAACATCATTCTCAACAATTCACACTGTCATTGATTCTGTATTTATCCGAATTTATTGCCCGACAGCCGTAAAAGTTTAAAATACTTTTTTTCATTTTCTTTCAATACACAAATTAAGATATTTCATTTTTATCGGTGATCATTTCAAAAAAAAAAGAATTTATTGAACAACAACAACAACGACGACGACTAGAACAAGAAATCTTTTATTGGCATTTTTTTAAAGAAAAAAAAAATTTCAACTATTCAAATTCATCAATTTACGATCATCATCATCATTTGGGATCACTCTGGGGAAATCATAATTTATTTTTTTTATTTGATTTCTACAATAGGAATTTGGAATGTGACAAAGAATTTTAACAACGATAACAACAACAACAACAACAACGACAACCTATTATCATCAACAATATATAAAATTCGGAATTTGAAAAACACCTACCTACTGTTAAAAAAAATCATTGAACAAGAAAATTCCAGACAACAACAAAAAAAAAACATTTGCTGCCAATAATCTAGAATAAGAATAGAATGGATGAATGAATGAATTGAATTGAATTGTATCCATGTTCATTCATTCATTTTATTTCAGTTCAGTTCATTTCAAGCATTTTATTATCAAGAAAAAAAAGGAATATTCATTGTCAACATATAATAATGATAATTTTTGAAAATTATTCCAATTCTTTAATTACGAAGACGACGACGACGACGATGAATATAATTATAAACACTGATGATCATCATCAACATCGTAATTATCATTATCATTTTATTTTATTCTTATGGTGACTAATTTTTATTTTATTTCACTTCTACTACTAGAAACTCAATGATCTGATAAAAATTCTATTCATATGACATTCATTTTGAGAAGAAAAAACAGTTTTCATGTTTCGATGTGTGTGTTTGTGTCTGTATGTTTATAATAATGATTGGTTACCAGGAGATTTTTCAAAGGTTTTTTTTTCTCCATTCGAATTGGAAGAAGTAAAAAAAAAACACGCAACAGTTTATACTGCTATTTTGAATGAATGAACAAATGAATCAACAACAACGACTACAAAGCATACTAAAATTCGTCAAATTTTCGAATCATTTTCGAAAGAAAAAACGGTTTTTTTATATTGGCAACCATATGATGATAATTTCATAGCGCCTACATCATCGCCAACAAATGAACAAACAATAAGATCAATGTGGATGTTTGAATACAAAAAAAAAAAAAAAAATATCCAAACATTAATCAACCAGCCAACCAATCTACCAACAATAACAACGAAAAAAAAACAACAGATTCATCAGTTGTCAGTGGTAAAAAAAAAAATATCATGTATCTGTATATACAGTATTAACAATGCATTATTATGGTATACAATGCAATTGACGATGATGATGATGATGATGTGTGTACATGGAAATCATCCAAGAAAAAAGAAAAATATATCTGATTTATTCTAAAAATTGAATTCACACATACATACACACACACACACACATAATGTAGGTGTGTATGTATGTCTCTTTGTTTATATTAGTGTGTGTCTATGTAATGTTGAAGACATTGATATTATCATTATATATCCATTGTCATCATTCATGATGATGATGATGATGATGATGATTGTTGATTGTCGTCTTCGTCGTCATCACTATCACTATCACCATCAACATAAACAACAACAATAATATCGGTAGTTGAAATCTTCATCATCATCAGACATCATCTCATCTTGTTTTGTTTTTTAACTTTTTCAACGTAAATATCATTTTGAGGACAATTGAAAATTGAATATTTTCTCTCTCTCTCTCAGTTGTTTTTGTAGCTGTGAAATTAAATCCTATAATTTTGTTTTGTTTTTTTCCATCTTTTGCTTGTTTTGAATATTTTTTTTTTCGTTGTTGTTATTGGTGGTGGTGGTGTTTATCGAGGAAGAAAAAGTTGAAAAAAACCTTCGAAAAAAAAGAATAACCTCGAAGATCATCTTCATCGTTTATCGCTAGTCAGCATCATCATCATCATCATCATCAGCATCATCATCATTTGACATAAATTTGACATCAGGGAAAAAATCAATTCAATTTTTCTATCTTTATGTTTTGTTTTGTTTTTCATTTTCAGAATACAATTTTATTCAAAATTTTAATCAATTGACAAATTTTCATTTAGCAAAGAAAAAAAACCTGATGATTAAATTAATCGGTGATTGATCGATTAATCGTGACATTCATTCATTCACACAAGCACACATACAAATACCCATCAATCAATCAATCATCAATCACCAAGTGTGTGCGTGTGTTGTTGTTGTTGATATTAGTTCATTAACACTTTTTTTTGACCAGAAAAAAATATTTTTTTTTTCATCTACAACCTAGTACAACGACGGAAACGGATAATATTGTTTCATCGCCGTGTCCGTGTTGATTGGTTTCAATTTTTTTTCTCCAAAAAAGCATCACTTTATTTTTATTTTCAAAAAAAAGCTTTCATATCTTTGTTTAAATAATTTATCCTATCCTATAAACAAACATAAACTTTCATCATTTGTTTCTGTGTCCACTATAAACATCAACATCGTTTATTTTCATTCTTAAAATATAAATAAATAAAATATAAAAAAAAAATGGTAAGGACATTTATCTCATTCAATCGATTCAATTGATTGATGGAAAAGTTTTGTTTGTTGTTTGTTGTTATATTATTGTCGTGTAACATTCTAAATTGGTTTTTTTTATATATTGTCGTTCTCTTTCTTTGAATCTTAAATCATTCAAGGCCGAATATGGACTATCAGATGAACAAGTAGCCGAATTTAAAGAGGCATTCATGTTATTCGATAAAGATCTGGATGGCCGTATAACGGCAACTGAATTAGGTATTGTAATGCGTTCATTAGGACAACGTCCATCGGATGCTGAATTGAAAAATATGGTCACCATGGTCGATCAGGATGGTAAGTGATGATGATGATGATGATGATTATTTTTTTTTGAATGTCAATATTTGGATGTTATGTTATGTCAAAAAGGTAATGGTACGATTGAATTCAATGAATTTTTACATATGATGTCGAAAAAAATGAAAGAAACTGATAAAGAAGAAGAACTAAAAGAAGCATTTCGTGTATTCGATCGTAATGGTGATGGTTTTATATCGGCACCCGAATTAAGGTTGGTCATGACAAATCTGGGTGAAAAATTAACCGATGAAGAAGTCGAAGATATGATACGTGAAGCTGATCTTGATGGCGATGGTCTTGTTAATTATATTGGTGTGTTTTTCTTTTCTTTTTCTTCTTTTGATTTATTGAATTTCACTATGAAATTTTCTCCTTTTTTTTCGAAAATTTACATTACAGAATTTGTGACCGTTTTGAATCCACCAAAAGCAACCTAAAAGAAGCAAAGAGAGTCAATAATTTATTACATACACAGTCATCAGTCAATTAATCATCCAAAATAAACACACAACGAAAGAGCTGAATCCATTCAAGCATCAACACAACATATACACACAAACTGAGATATTTCATTTGAATTTGTTTTTCATCATCATCATCATCATCATCATCTTTATTAAAATCGTTGGAACGATACAAAAGTAGATTGTGCAAAAATTGGACAACAATCAATCGTTGGTGGAAGAAATTTCCCAACAATATAAATACATTTAGTTTTGAGAAAAATTTTCCGGAAAATTTTTTGTCTAGATTTGGATGTTCGAAATCCCGGAATCCAAAAACAAACAAACAAACAACAACAAAATGTAAATATAAAAAAAAACAAGAATCGAACAAGAGAATCAAACAAACCAGTGGATGAAAATTCATATACATCCGAAAAATTTATTCATCAATCCAATCATCATCAATTAATCAATTGTGACAATTGTGTTTTGAACAAAACAAAACAAAAAAAAAACGAAAAAAAAAATTTCATTTCAATTATAT
This sequence comes from Dermatophagoides farinae, assembly GCF_024713945.1. Classification (NCBI taxonomy): domain Eukaryota; kingdom Metazoa; phylum Arthropoda; class Arachnida; order Sarcoptiformes; family Pyroglyphidae; genus Dermatophagoides; species Dermatophagoides farinae. The sequence goes on along the minus strand of NC_134685.1, from coordinate 610,994 downwards.
GAAAAATTGTGAAAAAAAAATTATATGCTAATTATTTGATTGAAAAATTGTGAATTTGAACAAAAAAAAAGATTATTATTATTTTAATTCAAATATAATAAAATTCTATATATGTTTTATATGAAAATATCAAATGAAAAATTTTTTCACCATGATGTGTGGATCTGTTTAATCGATTCATGTGCATAAATGATGTGTTTGCCACCACTTTGATGATGAAATGACCGATTAATCACACACACACACAAAAACTCTCTTTGACTGATGGTAAGTTCACCAATATTGTTGTTGACCATTATGTTTTGTTCTTTTTTTTTCTCCGATTTTGAACATTTACGATCGATGGTTTGATTTTTTTTTCGCTTATTTAAAGACAATCATTTAAAATTGTTTCATTTTGATTTTTTCTTGCTTTTTGATTCGATTTTCTGAATCATCATCATCATTATAATCGCTATCGTTCTCTTTCTCTTTCAATTCAAAAAAAATAGTGTTTGAATAACAATTCGAAACAAGAAAAAAAAAATATGATTGAAGAAACAAGACATTGCATTGGTTCTGGATTATCATCCTCATCATCATCATCATCATCTTCTTCGTCCTCATCATCAACACGTGGCCATCAAAGTGGTTATCATTTACGACAATCATCGATCATATTATCGTTACCAAATAATAATAATAATAATAATGGATTATTTATGGAACAATCGGAAATAATTAACGAACAACAACGGCCAAGATCATCAACTTCATATCATCATCATACAATTATTGCCAATAATGAGCATGAACAATCGAACAATCAACCGCAGCAACAGCAGCAGCAGTTACAGCGACGAAAACATCCAAATTATTTTAGTTTCATAAAACGTTCATCATTGAATAAAGGATCATTCGAAATAAATGGCCGCCATAATGAATGTATATCCTGTAAGGATAATGTATTCTATGTTAAGAATTTGAAATTTCCCGATTGTGTTGTACGTAATCTTTGTCAGATATATAAATATAAAGGTGAATTATGGTTTATAAATCGTTCATCATCATCAACAAATGATCATCACGATGATGATGATAATGGTAACGATAATGATAGTAATCATGAAAATCAGTTGATAAAATCTTCTGGCCATCAACAACAAGATTGTTATGAAACAATTTATGAAAAAATTCATGTCGAATTGAATGATTTTTATTCATTTATTAAACCACTGAAAGAGGATGAAATAATGCGAAAAGCAACATTTTTCTGTTTAGCCGATTCAATTAAAAAACTTTCATTCGTTAAACAGGTATGATGGTTTGATTTTATTAATTAATATAATAATGAAAATTATAAAACTTTTACACACAGGTAAAATATTATGGTAGTTATAGTTCAAAAACCTATCTGCCTGTAAGCGATATCGATCTGGTTGTCTATTGTAATCTTGTCAATGATGAATTACAAACACTGTTTTTGATTGCCGAACGTTTAGCATATGATGGCATTATTGAAAATCGTTTCAACATTATTCCATTATCACGAATACCATTGTTGAAATTTAATGATTCATTAACCGGTTTACCGATAAACATTACGTTGAATACAAAAAATGTTATGGAACGTTCACAATATATTAAGGAACATATTCGTCCAAATTCACATCAGATGAAATTATTATTCTTTCTTAAATATTATCTTTTATCAAAAGGTACGAATCAAGTATTCTATGGCGGTATCGGTTCTTATGCATTAGCATTGATGGTTATTCGTTTTTTTCAAGAAGAATCTGTCAAAGAATTAGTACGTAATGAAAATGTTTATCAAAATTCCATTCTTGGCTATCTATTAATGGGATTTTTCGAACGTTTTGGTGATGTAAATTTTTTCAAAAATCATATAATTTCCGTTCATAATGATGGTGATTATATTGAATGTAATTATCTTAATGATACTAATCATAATCATCATCATGGTGGTGGTGGTAATGGTGGTGGTAGTGTTGGCCGACATTCAAATTCAGAGAAAAAATCATCAATATTACGTATCAAAGATCATATTGAACCATGGAATGATGTAAGCTATGGTTCATTTAATTCAGCTGAAATTCTTAAAGATTTTCCAATATCTTCATGATAAATTCATGAAAGCTGATAAAAGTCGTTCAAAATCATTGCTTGGCCAAGTATTATATGTTGTCGACAGTTTCATTGAATATCGTAATCTATTGTTGTATCTATTCCGAAAATGGTTTGATGATTATGACGTGAAAGAATATCTTTCAGGTAAATATCCGAGTAAAACAAAATTTCAAGAATTTATTGAAAAAAGACGAATATTTCATAAACAAAATCTATCATTTACACAAACGTATTTGGAGGATAAATCATTGGAATTTCGTTTTGAATCATTACCATTGCCACATTCATCAATGAATCGTTCAACAACGGCGACAAATACAAGATCTGGTAGCTATGATCTATTCATTGATTGTGATCTTGATAATGATAATGATGATGATGATTATGATGATGATATTGAAAATCGACAACCAATTAACATTATTAATCATCAACAACATCATTATCATCAACGACCTGCACATTTTAATCATCATCATCATCATTATAATCATCATCGTAATAATTATCATAATCATAATCAAAATCGACATTATCATCATCAAATGAATAACCAAACTAACCATAATAATGGTAACATGTCAATGATCCATCAACCATTCGATAGGTAAGATTATCAAACGATATATTCATCACACCATTAACATTCGATTCTATTTTCATCCAAATAAATAGATTTCGAGCAAACAACACCACTAGCACCACCACCACAACATCGAATGTTCAATCATTTTTACAGAATAATTTCAATTTTGGTCCAAGACGTACCAATAATAAACGAAATAAAACCGGTTTTAATCCTTTGTTTACTGATAATATTCAACAACAACAACAAGATCCTGATATGATGATGATCAATAATGAAAAACAACTCACGAATCCAAATTCATTCAAGAAAAATACTTCAACAACAACAACAACAACGTCCACCGATAATGACATCGAACATGATGAATTTCAGTCGTCGACAATAGCTACAATCATAACCACAACGCCTACTACATCATCATCAATGGATACAAGTTTTACTTGTTCAAATCATGTCAGCGGTGCTGATGATGATGCTGATGGACGTTGAGTGTAAAATCAAAATTGCCGTCCTGCCAATTCCGTTTCCAATACTGTTTTTAAATGAATTTTATTTTCCATTTAGCAAACAACAACAACAATAGCATCAGCAGTAGCATCACCAATGGCAAACAAAAATCCCCCCCAAAAAAAATACAAAAGATCCTAAAAAGAAAAAAATCAACAAAAAAAATCAAATTAACCTGTGAAAAAAAACCAAAAAAAAAAAAAAAAACAAATACACTGAAAACACCTCATAAACGGTACATAAACCTTGAAAACACATTGCCATTTATTGCCTGTGTATTGAAAACAAAAATCAAACTGTTTGTTGCTTGTTTGTTTGTTTGCCAAAACATAATGGTAAAATAAAATTGAATTAAAATTAACGAAAAAAAAGAAAGAAAATGAAATTTTTCTGTTTGTTGTTTGGTCAAAATTTAATTTCCAGATATATATTCTGTAAGTTTATAAATTGATACATTTCAAATATTTTTTTTTCTTTTTAAAAAAAATCTATTTTTCAATTTAATTCAAATAGGATGAAGATGAAAATTACAAATCTTTTTTTTTGGAATAATGAAAAAATCATCATCGTTTCATGTTGTTCATAAGAAGAAAAAAGAAATGGGTGTGTAACAACATCAACGTTGAAAATGGATTGAATAAATGTTGCCGATGTGTATGTAATGTGGTTTTCATTCCTTCATTCATATTATTCGAGATCATTTGGATTGGCTTCTGTCTCTTCTTCCGTATAAATATTTTCCGCCTGTGTTTATAAACAAGAAAAAAAAGTTTGTCAACAACATATTTGAATATATAAATCAACGGGTTAATGATTCGAATATCAAACTTACCATTTGCCAAACTTGCATAATATTATCTTCTGATACAGAACAAATTACCCACGGATCACTTGGATTCCAAGCAAAATCAGAAATTTTAGCTGTATGACCACCATGTATGAAAAGAAGTTCGGGTGGTCCGTCTTCGGCATCTTCATTTGTTTGTTCTTCGCCGATACGGCTTAAATCCCAGATATTCAAACGACGATCAGTACCGGATGATGCAAGTATAGTTTCATTATGTGGTGACCATTGTACTTGAAATATTTCATCTTTATGCGATGTAAATGTATGCAATTTGACTTTAATGTTACGCAAGTCCCAAAGTGCAACGGTTTTATCAGCCGAACCGGTAGCCAAAATGAATTCCGAAAATGGATTGAATGATAAACAATTAACTTCGGCCAGATGAGCATCGACAACTTGTGCCGGTTTATTCGTATCTCTTGATCGCGTATCCCAAATCATCAATGTTTGATCATCAGAAACTGAACCAAATAATGATTCATGTAATAGATGCCATGCGACATCTTCAACCACCGATGTATGACCATTAAAAATAGATAATGCATCAATCACTTTATCCGATCTGGTATTTGAATTTATATCCCATAAACAAATGGTTTGATCATCCGAAGCCGATAATAAATGTCCACTAAGATTGGCATTCCATGAAAGACCATAGCCTTCTTTTTGATGACCTTTCAATCGTAGATCGGGATTACAAGCTATATCGAGTGGAATGGAAAATTTTCAAATGGTGAAAACACACATAACAACAAAGGAAAATTCATACCTTTATCAGCCGGTTTAATTGGATGTTTTGTGTAATCAAAAATCAAAACATCACTTGATGGTGTTTTCGTTGCAATAACATTGGAATTTTGTGGCATATAACGTGCACGATTAACTTCACCTTCATGATTAATCTTTTGGATGATTTCAATTTTACCAGCAACCGATGCAAAGCCACCATATTCATTTGTATCGATATCATAATAACTGGCATCAAAACTATGATCTTCATTCGGTAATTGAACCGTAGCTATAACCAAATGATTTTGTTCATCCGATGTATGTGTACCAAGTATTATCTTATGTACACTATAATCGAAACCAGTAGGTCTTTGTACTTCAGGCAGCCATTGTGCTGTTAATGATGGCCATTCTAATGCATGTGTCATAACCAAATCATAAAGAAATGGTGTATTCTTTTTCCATATTTTATATTCTTCATTAATGATACGTTCTTCAACCGCTATATATAATTAGATTTGAACAGAAAAAAATACATTTTAAAATTAATAATAATTCAAAATACTAAATCACAACAACAACACAACTTACCGGCTTCTTGTTTAGAATCGCCCATTTTTTCTTTCAATACTGTCACAACGATCGATGATCAAAATTTAATTTATGCGAAGAAAAAAAAATTTTTTCAAAACAAATCCGAAGAAAATGAATTTACTAGATTTTTTTTTGAATTTTGAAAACTTAAATTGTAAACTCTTTGACAGCATGTGCACACACACACACACAGCACATCAGCAAAGCACATCCAACAAAAAAAAAAAATTCGAGCGGCAAACAAAAGCTCAAACATAAATGCTAATATATAATCCGTAAGGCCACCTAGCGACAGTATTGTAACCAAAAAAAAAAAATTGCCTAATTCATAAATGACGTTATCGAATATTTTTTTTTTCTTCATCATCATCATTCGAACGTGAACAACAACAACGTTTAACCAAAAATGTTCAATTGGATAAAAATTATTATTGTTGTCAAGTATAAAATTGAGCAAGTGAAAAAAAAGTTGCATGTAGGAAATTGTCAAATCCAATTTCATTTTTTTTTTCTGTTATCATATCTTATTTAAGTGAAATTATTATAATAGCAAAAAAAAATTGTCGATCTGTAAATTGATTTGTTTGCTTTTTTTCAGGCCATGTAACGCGTTATTTGCTGCATGTAAAATTGTGTGTGTGTGTGTGTATGTGCGTTGTTGACATGATTGAAAATTATTTTTTTTTTCATCATCGTCATCTCTTTTGCTACCACCATTTCTCATCAAATAAAATTTTGTTCTCTTTTGTTGATGTTGTTGTTGTTGTTGTTTTCCATAGCATCCTCTATAATTTGAGTTTCAATTCAATTCGATCATCATCATCATCATCAGCTACCATCACTATCAGCTACTACTCAAAGACATCATAATCAACAGAAAAAAAAATCGAAAATCATTGGATTATCCATCACAAGTGGTGGTGATCTCAAGACCAAATTATACAGATTTTGTTTCTCATTTATATTTTTGTTTTTGCTGTTTCTGTTTGTCTGTGTGTATGTGTATGTGTTGTGTTTCGTGTTTTTATTCCCTTTGCATACATCATACGGAGAGAAAGTATAGTGACACGCGTTCAACATTTAGAATTCTTCGTGAGTGAAAAGAAAATAATAAAGGCCAAATAATAAAAATTCTTCATTTCATTTTTCAACAACTGTATTTGTCTGTGTTTGTGTGCATGGAAAGAATTTTTATCTAGTTTTTATTCTAAGAAAAGAATTTTTATTTTGGCTAAATTATACTACAATGATGATGATGATGAACATTAATTGAATTTTTTTATTCGTCTCTCTCTTAAATTAACCATCATTAACATTGACGATTTTTTTTTCATTCTTGTTTTTATTATTGATTGAAATTTTTCTTCCTTGGTGCAATTGGTGGTGGTGGTTGTTGTGTTTGCCTGTTGTTTTTTTTTCTTAATTTTACCAACCAATCTCTCCCTCTTCAGCATTCCTTTTGTTGTTGTTGTTATTATTATTATTCTGTTATTTATAAAAATTAATAAATTGTATATATAATGGGTGATCGACATGAAACTGCAATAATAAATGATAATGGATCATCAACATCATCGCAGACATCATCAACAAATGGTGATTATGAAATGATTACCAATCCAATGGAACAATTAATTGGACAGCCAATACAGATTGTAAAAGTAACTGATGAACGTAAATTTGAATTGGATGTTGATGCACTTGGTTCAATTCTATTACGAGATTCAATTCGTGATACACCCGTTGTTGTTGTATCGATTGCTGGTGATTTTCGTAAAGGTAATTATTGATTAATTATATTTTGTATTTATTGATTATTGATGATTGATTTTTTTGAAAGCTAATTAATCATCATAAAAAATTTTATATTTACATTACAGCCATAGAGACATTGAGAGAAAGAGGTACACATACAACATGAATAGATACACACAGTCGATCATCGATTATAGATCTTGTAAATCAATTGCGATATGATATCAATCTGAATTATGAACAAAAAAAGAATGTTTTATAAAAACAAAGAAATCCATTTTCCAGTTTTTTGGGTTCTTTTTATTTGTAAAAAGATAATAGGACTGATTGATTGATTGATTGATCGATAATTTGTTAGCTTAGAAGAAAAAAAAGGAAAATTTCATTTTAATGATACCGTAATTGTCATTGTACGTACTTGTACGTCTTACATATGTACAACTGAGCAGATCATAGTGTAGATTACATAAATCAATCTCAGCAACAACGACGACAACAGTCAACAATAATATCAAATAGCAAATAGAAAATCTTTTTTTTTTGACGATTATTTTGACATTTACGATTGTTTTGTTTTTCAAATATTTACCCAATTGTATATTTTTAATATTATAGATTTGTTGTATAATAATAATTGTTTTTTTCTTATTTTGATTATCTTAGGAAAATCATTTATGTTGAATCATTTTCTTGGCTATCTACAAGCAAATAGTTCGAATCATAATAATAATAATAATAATAATAATAATGGTCAAAATGATGGTTCATCATCATTATCACCATCAAATGATGATTGGTTAGCCGATCCAACAGCACCATTGAAAGGATTTTCATGGCGTGGTGGATGTCAACGTGATACAACCGGTATACTTATGTGGTCTGAACCATTTCTTGTTCGTACATCGGATGATAAAGAAGTGGCTGTCATTCTTATGGATACACAGGGTGCCTTTGATAGTGAATATACTGTAAAAGATTCGGCCACTGTATTTGCATTGTCAACGATGACATCATCGATACAAGTTTTCAATATAATGCACAATCTACAAGAGGATAATCTACAGGTATTGGAAATTTTCCTTGAATATGGCCGTCTTGCATTGGAATCTGTACATGAAAAACCATTTCAAAAATTAGTGTTTCTCATACGTGATTGGTCATATCCATATGAACATCCATATGGATTTGATGGTGGCCATAGATTATTAGAAAAGAAATTGGAACTTAAAGAAACCATGCCCGAACAATTACAACGGGTTCGCCGTAAAATTCGTGAATGTTTCAAAGAGATTGGCTGTTTCCTTATGCCACATCCTGGTGCTCGTGTTGCTACTGCACAGAATTTTGATGGTCGTCTTGGTGATTATGATCAGGATTTTGCTCATCATCTTCGTCAATTTGTTCCAAACCTGTTGGCACCTAGCCGAATTATACCCAAAGAAATCGGTGGCCGTCCAATAACTGGACGACAATTGTTGGAATATTTCAAAGTTTATATCAATGTATTTGCTGGTGATACAATGCCTGAACCGAAAACCATGTTGGAAGCGACGGCTGAAGCAAATAATCTGAATGCCGTGGCCGTTGTTAAGGATATGTATACGAATGAAATGGAAGCCATTTGTGGTGGTAATCAACCGTATATAAATCCGACAACATTGGAACAACGACATGCTGACTTACTGGTCAAATGTATGGATGAATTTGATACTATTCCAAAGATGGGAGGTGCTGAATATTCTGTATCATATCGTGAACGGCTTGAAGAAGAGCTGGGTCAAGCATTCGAACATTTTGCCATACAAAATAAAAGTAAAAATGTTTTCGGGTATGTAGTCTTCATTTTACAATCAAATTCCATTTTTTAATGATAAATATTATTTTTCACCACAGCCTGTTTGGTACACCATTAATCCTGTTAATGGCCTGTTTCATTTGTTTCATGACTGCACGTATCATTGAAGTTTTCGGTATCCAAAAAGTGGCCAACATATTTGTTTCAATTGGTACGATAGATTTGGCTATATTCATTGCATATGTCTTTGGTCGTTATTCGGGTAATTATCCCAGTTTCGTATCGATTATTGATCATTTTTCCGAAGAGCTTTGGTTATTTGTAAGTTGTTTTTTCAATTTCAATTATCGATTACAAATTGATATTTATTTTTTTCTCTATAGTTATTGGATAAGCTACAAACATTCATACAATCACATACAGCATCATCTATAACACAAGCTACCGGTTTGAATGTAACATCAACTACTTCAGCAGCCGTAAATATGACTAGAAGTTTTTCAACCAATCAAACGAATACTACCTCATCATCCGGTTGGGCTGGTGGTACAGGTAGTAGTAGTGGTGGTGGTGGTGGTAGCCATCAATTACAAACAGAATTACATAAACGAAAAACGCGGAAAGATTGATTATATATTTGAATCGTACATATGATAATCAGATGGGGAAAACATTCGACCAACCAACCACAAGCAGCAACCAAAAAAAAAAAAAAAAAAAAAAATGTAAAAACCTTCGAACTGAATATATGATGAATATGAATCGTACAATTTCCATTCAAATTATTCAAATCAATTAATGATGATAATTAGTTAATAATAATTTTTAATGATACTCCAAACACACAATCCTTCCCATACTCTTTTTATCAAATAAACTTTTTCAATTAAAACGAAATAAAAAAAACTGATTATATAGATTTCTTAATTCTCCATTTGAAAACAGTTTTTAATCAGTTGATGATTTTAATTTTAAAATAATTGTGAAAAAAATAAGATTAAATTGTCGATGTAAAATTTACATTGTAAATGTCAATTTACTTTTTTCTGGACCAAGTGCTGCCATCTATCAATATAAATAACAACTAATTTCCGAGGTAGCGAATGTGGCGACGCCTAGCGGATTTTCACTGAACTAATTTTTTCGCATTTTTTGTCATTTTTTGTCATTTTTTCGTAAAATTTTAGTTCAGTAAAAATCCGCTAGGCGTCGCCACATTCGCTACCTCGGAAATTAGTTGTTATTTATATTGATAGATGGCAGCACTTGGTTCAGAAAAAAGTAAATTGTGAATTTAATTGACAAAGTATAGGCACACACAACATTAAGTTCAATTTTTATTTTAAAAAATTTTTATTTGAGTTTGAAGACAATCACAATGATAAAAATAAAATAGCATCATAATCAGGAATTTTTCCATATATCACATAAGAATAATGCTGATTGATTTGAACGTTTCAGCCATTTGATTAGATTAAATGTATTCATATTACCAGTGACGACGTTGTCATCCACCGATGATGTTGATTGATCATTAGTGAATGGCATAATGTTAAAATATACAATTGATTCAATTAAAGATTCATCATCACCATTATTATTATTAGTTAGTAGTAGTATGGCATATCTGTTGTATTGATAATTGTCCACGAATATATTCAGATAATTTCCTTAGATTGACATTTGTTCGTATATGATCTTCCAATTGAAAACGAATTGTTTCAATCATGCGGTATATTGACATCATTGATCGTATGGAACGATGCTTATTAAGATAATTTGATGCAATACGTATCTGGCATAATATTAATGATTTATTCGTTTTATATTCTGTGATTGGTTTCAACCAATTCGCACCACCATTACTACTACCAACATTATTTGCTGTCATCATCATCATTATCATCGGTGATTGTTGTTGACGACGGCTAACAATAGCTATACAAGAAGCAATCAATTGTATGGATGGTATGAACAAATCCAAACGTTCATCTTCTGCACAATCATATAGAATTGAATTAATCTTATTCTTCATTCGTAATTCACCATCAGTATGATAACCGGTTTGATTGAAAATCTTGAAAAATGTTTTCAATATGGTTTCATTGGTAAAATCAAACAGTGTGAAACTCTGCTAACACAAAAACAATTTATCGATTAAAAAATAAACAGTCACACCAATCAAATGTTAGAACATACCTTTTGATTTAATTGTCGTCCATTTGACAACGATAATCGGCCACCACCATGAATTTTAGCATTGCTATTATCATAGATAAAATCTTTATTGTAGCTAAAACCTTTTAATCGTCTTTTAATGTAAAGATGGCCACCATTCGATGCTAGACAATGTTCAAGTTTGATAAAATTTTTTCCATTTTCAAATTCAATTGGCCAATAATTTGAATCGATTAATTCGACTGTTTCTAATCGGTTAAGATCCGGTAATAGACATGGTGCAGTTTTTTCCACTACGGCAGCAACTGATGATTGTTCATAATCGGTTTTAAATGTATAACGTATTCGTGCATAAAGTGAAACGCCTGTATCAATACAAGTTGGTATCAATAGTCTTGGCTGACTTGCCAATGCATATAGATGGCGAAATGCTTGTAAATGATAACGATTATCATTCGTATGTATTGGATATTTTGGAAAAAATGCACAGATTAAAGCCGCTACAGATTCTGGCGATGAATTCAATGTCATTCGACAACCGCCAAGAAACAATAAACCAAGTGCCAAATGAATAGCCATGAATGATCCATATAAAACATGTGTTTGATTCACACGACAACGTAAGAATCTACATATACGCATAATATCAACATTTCCAGTTCCGGCCATAATTATTGAACAAGCAACGATCAATACATTTACACAGGATTCAATAGTTGAACGGCCAGCTTGTTCAATCTGGGTATTCGTGCCTTTCTGACTTAGCGTAACCATTCTAGAAGTATATTTATAGACCACCTGAAAAGCTTGATCATTAGCCGTGCCAGCATATCGTAGAGCTAAAGCAAAACAAGCACCAGCAATAATATTACAATATGATTGTGTCATTGTTTCATAATCAACATCATCAATGAACATCATTTCATTTTCCAATCCTTTTTCAACGTTTGTATTACGTTGAAATGCATTATCATAGATAATGGTCGGTATATGTGAATCAATCCATTCGGTTGTTGGTCGTATTGCTGACCACATTATTAAATTTTTTGCCAAAACTCGTAAAAGAAGAAAATCTGGCCGTACCATTTCAAGTAAATTCTGTGTTGCCGGCACTTCTAACCATTGTACGATAGCTGCATTTCCAGTATCAAAAAACATCATACCCAATGCTAAAGTTGCACCAGGACTTGTTACATCGGCATTAATACAATCACCTTCACGTATATGATAACTAGGTGTTTTAGTCTTTTCTTTTTGTAATGTAGACATTTTCTTATGTACACCCAACATATAATGATTCAATTGATCCGGTATTGATATTCCATCCGATGTTGTTACATTTATCAGTTGATTACCACGACCAAGTGTTACTAAACCAAATGCTAAACCAGCGGATAATGCATATGATTCACGATCAATATAATGTTCCATTTCTGGACCAGGCGGTCTACCAATTTCAGTAAGCATTACTTTTGCTATATAACGATTTCCGGTTGCTTGAAATAATAATCCGGTTCCAAGAACCGCAGCTACTCGTACAATTGGTGAAACATCTAATTCAGTACTAGTTGATGGTAATAGTCCTTCAAGATGAATTCCAAGTAAAGCAAATACAGTTGAATCCATTGTTCCACGACGAGATGCAGACAATCCAAGCAATATTGCCACTTTAGTCAGATCATTTCCTTTGGAAAGATAATCATGTAGATGTATTATGGAAAGATTATCCAAAAGACCATTTAAACCTAGTGCAAGTAGAAAACCGGCATGTTCATAATGATCATCAGCTGATTGATTATTGGATGGTTTATTATACAAAATCCATGATGAATCAACCATTCTGTTGGGCGCCGAAGAGATTCGTAGACCAGCCGATACACCATTATGAAATAATGGCCATACATTCATATTTGGTGGTACATCAATATGACTTAAATGTATTAGATGTCTTGGTGGAACTTTACCATGTAATACCAATGGTGGTATTGGAAAACGTTCAATAACAGTTGGACTATATGATCGTAATGTAACCATACCACGTCCAAGTGGCAAAGCCATTGTACGAAATGATAATGCAAGCAAATGTTTTTCTTGTTCTTCAACAAATTCATTATCTGGTACGCCAGGTTCTTGTTTTATATCGATTATCATTGGTTTCGATGACAATAACATTCGATATGCTTCATGTAATCGTTGATCATTTGGAAATAATAATCGCAAAACGGACAGGTCAAAATATTCCAATTCTTCATTCATATTTATTGTTTGTGTTGTTAATATTTCATTTGTTGTCATTTGTTTTGCCATAGCGTTTGATGATGCTGATGATCGGGCAAAACAATATGGTTGCTGTTGTTCTAATGCCGATAAATCTGGCCGATCAATAAGTGAATAAATTGATGAACACCAATCTTTTTTTGGATTATCTCGAAAATGATAGACTATATTCCATAGTGGTAATGCTAATCCAAATGGTAATCGTTTAATATATTCACGTGTAATATCCAATGCTGACATTAATAGAAGAATTTTTTCCTTTGAATCTTTCGATCTACTATTTCGATCATCATTTTGTTGATCATCATAAAGTTCAATAATTTGTTCAAATTTTTTCATATTCACAAATGCCGATGGATTTGAATCAAAATTAAAACTATTATGTCCAACATGTTGTAATACTAATTGTGGATGTATCAATTGTTTACAATTTAGATTTGAATATAACAATATCATATTGAATATATTTGGTGTTACTACATTTGAATTTTCACCAATCATTGTTGTTGTTGATGATTTTGGTGATAATTTTGTTGCCGATCCAAGATATGGAAATAATATTGATGCAGCAGAAGCAGCAGCAGATGTAGTAGTTTGATCTTCTTCATTATTCAACAATGTATACAATGTATTATAAACAGATGGTGGTCGTGTACAAAAATATGGTGGATAAATAATTCTATCTGTATGTTGTTTAAATTGTTGATTAGAATCAGATGATATTTCCATACAAATTTCTGAAAAATCTCGATAATAATGATCCAAATAAGCGGATAGATTGAGATTAGCGGCTAATAAATATAATAGATCCACTAATGATCGACATAATGGCCAATTCATTTCAACTAATTTCAAATCTTCATATACAAGATGTAATGAATACAATATATGTGCTGTATATGGATATAAAAATCCTGGACAGGTAAAATGTTCAGATTTTAATGATAATAATAATGATGATGATTGTTGTTTATTTAATATGGATGCTGATGATGATGGTGGTGGTCTATCAATCCAATCGATATTATTTTCAGCCATTAATTGATAGAAATCATCATCATTACCATTATTATCAATATCATTATCGATACGAATTTTTTTACTACTTTCCATTCGTGATAAATCATTATTACTACTCGAACGTTGTTGGTCATCATTGAATGTGCTAAGATTAAATGTAAGATTTGAATTTGCCATCATTGTCGATGATGAACATATGATTTCATTTTTACAATGATAATATTGTTTCAAACGTTCTTTATCGAAACCAATGGATGAAAATAGACAAAGTTTGAATAGGATACATTCCGGTATATCTTCTTCATTATTTGTTGAATTACGATATGTATACCATGCTGCTAATAGATGTATAATCTGATCTTTTGGCAATAATTGACGTAAAGCGGCTAAACATTTATCAACTAAAAATGTGGATGCCATTAATGGAAATGATAGACGATATAAACGGTAATCATCTTTGTCTTTAGCTGATGATGATCGTTGAACAATTGTAACACGATTATCAATCGAATCACAAAGTCCAATAATTTTACCAAATTGTCCTGGACATTGTGGTTGAATGAAAACAAAATCGCTTGAAATTTTTTGTGAATGATGATTCTGGTGTTGCTGTTGCTGCTGTTGTTGTTGTGTGGAATAATCAAATGGTGATGAATGCAAAAGACGAGATGTTTGACCAGTAATGTTATTTGTAGATGATGATGGTGGTGAAAATTCCAATAATTCACTTAATTCTGGTGTAAAATTATTAGTATTTACAATTAATGGACTTGTTGTTGGTGTTTGAAATTTTAATGAATTTCTTAATAATGTTGTTGCATTGGTAGAACTAATATGACATGATGATAATTTTGCAGGTGTTGTTGTTGATGATGATGAAGATTCCATTGGAATTGATGATTGTAACATTAGATATGACATTGTGGGTTGTTGTAAATGTATGATGGCAACTTTAAAAACACCACTATATAATATCAATGTATTGGTCTCATCAACAACAATGATCATACTTAATGATGGTAATGGCTGTGCATCTTTAACTGTAAATATTTTAGTTGCTGTAAAAATGTATTTAAATTTCATTTTTTCATCACTGTTGTTATTTGTTGAGTCTTCATTGGTTGTTGAAGCCTGATCAAATCGTATAAGTTTCAATATTGATGAATTATTATTTATTGCAGAATCCGATGATGATAACATCAGATTAACATTGGATCGATTATTTGTATTGATGACTAAACCAAGATAATTTTGGCCAAGAAAATCCCTTGTAATAAAAACTTTTGTTGCCATCGAATGTGATGATTGTGTTTGATGACCTCTGATGGATCGATGTTTCGGACCAAATATGTTCCATAGCCAATTCAAATTCATTTGGCAAAAATCTAGCTGATGATCTTTCAATAGTTGATGGCGATTGATCAATAGTTCGACTTGTATTGATCGATGATGATATCGTTCCATTCATATTCACTATCAGTGATGATGACGGTGAGGATTGTGCTGCCAATGATTGATTGGTCATATTCAATGGAGAATTTGGTTGAAAAATTCTATTTAAATTTGGTGAATCAATCATCAATGTTGTATTACGGCTTGAATCTAGATACATTTCAATATCTAGATCAGTTAATCGTGGATTTGTTGTATGATAAATATTTAATGGATTTGGTGATATTGGTGAATCCATACGACTCGTTATTAGATTTGACATTAATACAGATGGTGATGGTGTACGTGGTATATCTATTACATCCATTTTATTAAGAATGTGGTGATGGTGCATTAAAGATGATGAATGACGTAATGGTGAATGATATTGTGTTGAAAGTGGTGATGATGAATTTCGATTATTATGATGATGATGATGATGATGTAAAAGTCCACCCGATGTTGTTGTTAATGATGTGGATGAACCTTGTTTTTGTACCATTTGTTGTATAAGATTATTACTTAATGATCGACTTATTGATGATGTAATACCAAAATTAGTAAATTGCTGTTGTCTTTTACAAGGATTTTCCGGTGTTACCATCATATGATTATTATTATCAACAGATTTTTGATTATTCGAAATATTCAAATAATTTTGTTGTTGTTGTTGCTGCTGTTGATAATGATGATGTAGAAATAATTGATGAATATCCCTATCTTTTACTGAACGAAATTGATATATTTGATGACAATTATTATGGGAACAATAAAAAATGGCTAAATTTTTTTCCACAATAATATTGATTAGTTTTAGTTGCTGATTCGAAAACGATTGTGCTGTTGATGATGATGATGATGATGATTTGGGCATGATCATCAAAACTGGTGATAAATCATTCAATGGATTTGATAATGAATAAATGGCCGGAAAATCTGGCATTTCTCGAGATTCTGAACCAATTATTCTTTCGAATAAAAGACCATGATCAATAGTGGCCACCATTTTTCCCACACGAAATGGTAAATGTTTTTGATAATAATCACCATTATCTGATAGGATATGTAAACGATAATGATCATCCAATATGCATAATGTTTTCAGTATTTTCATCCTTTTTCTACTGTAATGATGACGTTGATGATCATTACCAATCGATGACGACATGGCTAGATTATTATCGTCGGTGATTGTGAAATCACACCATAAAGCATCGATAATATTATCCGGTAATGTTAATGATTTATCCAAAAATGATTGTCCATTATTATTCGATGGACGATGGCTAAGAATCAATGAATTTAAATTGACATAGATTTCCTCTTCACCTTTGGGAGTTTTTCGTAGCCGCCAAAAATCAGTCTAATTAATTTTCGAATCTATTAATTTTTGGATGAAATTTATTACTGAAAAACTCACCATTGGAAATCGATCCGTTATATTTGTGGCCGTTTTGGATGATGAACCATCATAGGTTTCATTGATTGATCGAAATAAATCTCTACATTGATCTAATTCGGCAGTAATAAAATCATTGTTAAAGGCAAAATTTTCACCATTATCGGACACTAGATTATCATCATATGAATTATTTCGATCAGATTTTGATTGACGTGATGTTAAATTTGGATTCGGTATCGATTCGATAATTGAACGACCAAACGGTTCATATGGCGAGATTTCATTATCCAACGATATGACCATATTTTGTTTGATGATGAATGACAAATCGAATCGAATTGAATTTAAGCTAATAAGATTTGTAAAAATAAAAATAAACCGCCACTAACATGTGTCAAATATGAAAAAAAGAGAGAAATGAAAAAAAAACAAATGCAAAAAAAAAAAAAAAAGTTCTACCCTATTATCACAAGAATTTAGATTCCTGAATTCTTTTCACGCATAACATTATTATGTATTATATGAACAGCTAGATTATCATTCAAAGCAAACAACAAATCCATTAGTACATAATTGTGAAAACAGGGTAAAATACATTGTTTATGAACAGAACAAGGCTGTTTTTTATAATAAAAAAAAAAAAATATGCATGGCTTGCACAAGCAGCAACATCCAACCATCAAAATCAAAAAATCGAGGCCAAAGAAAGAAAGAAAAAAAGACAGGCATTTTTTCATGTCTTCTGTCTTTTCCAAATATAACGCGTGTGTGTGTGTGTGTGCGTGTAGGCGCCGGCATTTTTATTGAATATATTGGGACGACAACACTGATTCACAACGTTTTTTTTTCTGTTGTTCGACCAAAAAAAAAAAAAAAAAAAATCGAAATCCCACGAAGAAAGTTATATAATTAGGTTCACTCTATAGAGATTGTAATATTGATGATGATTTGAGTTGTTCATCACAAAGTGTTGAAATTTGTTTTTGATATATAAATTGCCCAAAAATTTTTTTTGTTTCTCTGTTTGTGATTGATTGTAAAATAATGTCCAAACGAACATCTGAATATCAATTGACTAAAGATAATTATAATAATGATGATGATGATCATGATCATTGTCCATCATTATCATCAATTGATGATGAAAAACAAACGGCCACTCAAGAAGTATTGAAAAATCGTGTATTAATTAAAGCTAAACGAAGAAATTTAGATTCATCATCATCATCATCATCATCGTTGGCAACATCGAATGTATTTAGTGGATTTAAAGGTATAATAATAAATAAATAAATATACATTCCTAATGAAAATTATTGGATAATAAAATTAATCTCAAACAATCAGGTTTCACATCATTTGGTGGTGATACAAAATCATCATCATCAAATTTTACATTCAATTTTGGAACAACAACAACCACTGCTGCTGATTCTTCTGCTGCTGCTGCTGCAACAACCACCATCACTCAATCTGATACAAAAAATTCAACATTTTCATTTGGATCTAAAGACGGATTGGGTACAAAACAAAATGGTAATAACATGAGTACCATTCCATTGACCACTAAATCATCAGCTGAAATGAAAATGACGGCCACAACTGGCACCGATAGTAATAGTAATAGTGGTGGTAGTAATGGTCACCATGATAATGATGATGATAAAAAATCGGAAATTTTCTTGGCAAATTTGAATAAATTGAATGAAAGTTTTGTTGAACACATTTCTCAATATACATCGAATCCAAAGTGAGTAAACATTTCTTCATATTTTTTTGTTTGTTTCTATTTATGTTTCATATATATCATCATCAAATGTATATATAGATCAATCTATGATTTTACATTAGTTTGTGAAGAATATATTGCAAAATGTAAAAAACTTCGTGAAATGTCATCATCATCGTCATTGTTGGAATCAGATACAAAACGGCAAACATCTGCAGAAAATACAGAAAAGGATAATAAAAATGTTGGCATAAAAAAAGGTGATAATAATCAAAAAATGGTTTCCGATGAAAAATTGGATTCTCAGTCAACCATGAAATCATCATCATTTACAATACCATCATTGTCATCATCATCACAATCATCAGCCGCTACGACATTGACAAAGAAATCAAATCAAAATAGTGAGCTATTTTCGTTTGGTATTAAAGCAGATAATTCTTCTGCTAAAGATGATAATGATGGAAAACAAAGTGGTGGTAATAATACGGGATTTTCATCATTAAAATTTGATTCCATAAAAACATTCGGTAACAAAAATGATGGTGATCAACAACCGAAACTATCATTTCCAACTACATTTCCAAATCCGATTTCAACATCATTTCCATCATTCGGTGATAGTAATGTGAAAAAAGTGGAAGATTCTAATACTGAAACTACTGGCGATGATGGTGATGGCGAACAGCCACCTAAAGTTCAATCATTTGAACATAATGAAGATGATGCTGTTTATACGAAAAAGTAAGTGGTGGTGGCGTTTTGTGACTGAATTAATTGATTTGTTGTTTTTGTGTTTCGCACAGGTGTAAATTGTACTATAAAAAAAATGATAATTTTGTTGAAAAAGGATTGGGTTTTCTTTACATAAAAACACCGAAAAATACTGAAGATGATGATGATGGCAGTAGTGGTGGTAGTAAATCACAATTATTGATTCGTGCCGATACAAATATGGGAACAATTTTATTGAATATTGCATTGATTGATTCATTACCAATAAGTAAAGCCGATAAAGGAAAAGGTGTTCTTATTACTTGTGTACCGAATCCACCATTATTAGAAATGATCAACAATAAGAAAAAGAAGAAAAACAATGATAATAATGATTCAGTGGATGATGCTGATGTTGATAAACAAACGGTAACATTTTTAATTCGTGTTAAACAAACAGATTGTGATGAATTATATGATAATCTAATGAAATATAAAAAAACATAAAACAAAACATATATATAGGACATATATAATTTTACCTCAAACAATAATCAATCAACCATAGTGTGTAATTTGAATTTGTTTTTTTTTCTTCACTTTTGTTGTTGAACTTGTATGACATTTTTTTTACAACAACAACAACAACAACAAAACAAATATTTCATTGATAAACTTTTTGTTTCAGATAAAATAAAATAAAGAATAAATTAACAACTAAATAAACAAAATGAAAAATCGAATTGTGTTTGTGAACCACCGGTTCGATATTTGCTATTTAGATCCAGATGGATCATTTGAAATTTTCAATTCCACACATTTTACAGCTTAATTGCCAAAGACGTTCAGCATCATTGTTGTTGTTTGTTGCATTTTTCACCATATTTTTGATTCGGCGGCAATTTCTTTGTTTTTTTTTTGGAATAAAAAATTAAATTTTGCGAGAAATTTTTCAGCATAAAAAATCAATACTTACGCAAAATAGCCACCAGAATCAGCGTTAATATTTGAATCGAATGCACAATGTAATGTGGTTTGTGCACCCAATTCTGGAGTGATTAGAATCATACGACGAAAAAAATTAAGTAAACATAATGCCAAACCATTAAGATGACGACCAAGTTCAGTATTGACCAAGCCTGGATGTACAGCATAAGTACGAATATTTGTATCACAAAATTTTCTTGCCAATTCAATGGTAAACAGAATATTTGCCAATTTACTTTGTGCATATGCTTTCAATGGTGTATAATGGCCACCATCTAGATTGATATTATCAAAATGAATCGTACCGGGTATATGTGCAATTGATGATAAATTGATAATTCTTGCCGATGATGATCGACGAATCTTATCCATCAAAAGATTAGTAAGTAAAAAATGGCCAAGATGATTCGTTGCAAATTGTGATTCAAATCCATCCACTGTTTTGGATTCTGGACACATCATAATACCAGCATTGTTGATTAAATAATCAATTTTATCAACATTACGATTGATTTCTTCAGCACATTTTCGTACTGATTCCAATGATGATAAATCTAATTGTATCAATTTTATCTGATTTTTGATTCGTTCATCATCATCATCATCATTGTTTATCTGTTGAAGTTCATCCAAAATTTCTTTACGAACACTACGAGCTTTATCAAGATCACGACAAAGCATAAAAACATTTGCATCTAAACGTGCAAAAACACGAGCTGTTTGTAAACCGATACCGGAATTTGCACCAGTAATCACCACTGTATGGCCAGTTAATTTTTGTTCATCGGGAATTTTTGCACGTCTTCGTCGATATACACCGATATTGTTCAGGAAATTTGCTTGTGATTCAATTATAGATTGAAATTGAAAATATAACATTAGATAGAATCGATAGAAAAAACCATTATTATTGGCATTCATGATGAATGAATGAATGAATGAATGGCTGTAGTATATAGATCCAGTAAAGCTCCAGATCGATCCAAGTCGAATAAAGAATGACAATGAAATGGTGGTGACATGGTGAACACCAAAAAAAAAAAAAATATTTAGGTAAATTTTTCATTTGAGAAAATAACATTGTTTGTTCAACAAAGTGTGAAAATTTCTTTGTCAAATAAACTTGAAACAATAAACGAAAGGATTTCTGTTGTCGTTGTTGCTGTTCATTTGTTTTGTTTGACCAGGATATTGCGTCAAAATAAATGTTATTTGGATGAAGAAAAAAAAATAATAATAATAATAAGAAATGTCAAGTGTAAGTTTGAAATTATCTTGATATTTGTTTTCAATTTTCGTTGAGAAACAAAAAAAAAACAAAAAAAAAACAAAAGTGAAAAGTTTACAAATCAATCAAATGATTTTTATTCGAATTCAAATTATTCGAAATACTATCGATATATTGTGGATGGACGATTGTATCGATGTTTTTAAATTTTTTTCACATTCACCTGTTTCTTTTTTTTTGTTGGTTCCATTTTTGGGCATCCTATTTGTATTCTTTTTTTTTATTTTTGGTCCTGGTTCACTGGTTTTTTATCATATATAATTATTATTAAATGTTGTTGGCTGGTTGTAAATCATTATCCTTGAATTTTTGTTTTTGTTTTTGTTTGTGTGTGTAAACAATTCAATCTCGAATCGAAATGGAAAAATCAACGATGCATGATGTACAACAGTAAACCAATGGAAAGAAGAAATGGTCAATTTTGAAATTTTTTTTTTTTGCTAAATAAAAAAATGGACCACATGTCGCCACCTGTTGCCAGAAGATGGAAACAATTTTGATTTAAAATATCATCCTGTTCCATCATCATCATCATATCACCAAAAGAATTACCTTACCTGAGCTTTGTAATGCAAATTTTTTTTCTTTTCTTTTCTTTTCTTTGTTTCTTCCTTTTTTTTCTCTTTTCTTTTTTCTCTTTTCATTTGTTCATCTTGTCATTTTTTTTTCTTCTTTCTCTTCTTACTTATTTTTTGATTTCATTTTGTGCAAATTCATTTTCCCCTAGTTGTTCCCGACTAGTTCTAGGGGACAAATTAAAATAAAATATTATTAATATTATTATATTATCATTGAACCGAATCATGGAAAAGAATATGCATCGAATATTATATGAAAATGAAGATGGACATATTGATACAAAACAATCATCCTTGTGGCTTAGAAAAGGCAATATATCCCCGCAAGAGGAAGCAATGGCTTGCAAGCTACAAGATCGAAATGTGTTCTATAACCGGATCAGATGCCCGAATTGCCGAAGAGGCACAATGAGTGTGGAACATTTAGCAACTAATTGTGGCGGAATGATAAATTTTGATTACAAAAAGCGTCATGATGATGTCCAATAACAAACCAGACTTGATGGTCCATGACATGAAAACGAACGAGATAATGCTAGTGGAAGTAGGAATAACCAACAAGAGGATCATCCCGAATACAGAATCGACGAAACGTCGAAAATATGAACTGCTGGACAACGAATTGAAGTCGATGTATGGCAGTAAAGTGACCACAGTACCGATTGTACTAACGTGGGATGGTCTGGTCACGAGACACTTCAGGAAGTATGCTGAGAGCCTGGGGTTGACAGAGAAGATCCAAGCGTACATCCATGGTCAGGTGCTGAAGAGGACCATGGAGAGCGTAAGGATTGATCTGAGTAGCTCTCAGGAATGTACAGGATAAATCCTATCATATATGTAATTATTATTATTATATTTATAGCAAATAAATCAATATTGCAGTTCTCACTCAAATTCACCAACAATAATTATCGTGTTTTATTATTCATTTTGGATTAGCTTATATAATAAATTCAAAATTACAATTTGTTTTGTTTTACATATTCAGATGTTCAAATGCCACATTACCATTTTGGTAATTTTTGTCATTTGTTACAGTCATGACAGGATGTTTTACATTTATTAAAATTAAATTTTCATGTGTTCACCATATCCTTTGATGATCGGATCGGTTTAATCGATCATTTTTGATTTCCATTTTCGGTATTGTTATGATTTTACGAAATCATAACAATTCCCTGACCCATATTTATAATTGTAATTTTAGATTCATTGTAATGCTATTCAACTTAATGTAAATATATATTCCTTTGATATAAATAAATAAAATAGAAAAATTTTTTATATTATTATCATCATCATCATCGTAATCATACTTTGTATATATGTAGGACATTATGATTCATATCGACGAATGAGAAAAAAGTATGAGAAAACAAAAAAAAAAAAAAAATAAAAAAAAAATATCACCACTCGAACTGAAAGATTGACAACGGACAACGTGACATTGATCTTGTATATATTGACACATTTCATATCGTGTGTATCGTACATTTTTTTTAAAAAAACTTGTGTGTGTGTGTGTATGATCCGAAAAAAAACGAAATGTACAACAAAACAAAGATTTTGTTTGACAATAAACGATATGTGGTCAAACAAAAATGCAAAAAAAAAGGATTTATTGGCCCTGGAAAAAAAAGAACATTTTGCTTGTTCGATATCGAAGAATAACCCCCCCCCCCCCACACACACACACATGTTCAAGGTCATCATGGATTTTCAAATTTTTTTTTGTATACCAAAATTCAATATCATCATTGATGATGATGATGATTATCGATCCAGGACAGTATGTAAAAAAATAAAAACAAACAACGACATCGAATGAACAAGATGATGATCAGGTGGCTCTCCACATATTTATGTCTGATGATGATCCGGTCAAACAGATCATCATGATCAGATGGCCATCAAATGATGATGGTGAATATGGATTGAGCTGTTGTTTGTTTTATTTTCATTTATTTTGATCACCATAATCATTTGAAATCATCTGATTATCAAATGATTTTTTTTCGTTTTTCACATTTGCCTTTAGGCTTGATTTGTACTTGAACTTTTGTAATAATATAATAATCCTAGTGATGATGAATTTTTATCCATCTATAATCCAAGGACCTTGACTAATATTAAATGGAGAATAAAAAAAAAACTAAATAACGATCAAGATCAAGATCCTTGGGGATCATCTGATCATCATCATCGAATTTTTTTTTTGTACTAGAGAAACAAGTTTATAAATTATAATAATATTACGTTGTTTTAATTAAAAAAATGAAAAATGAAAATAATTTTTGGGTGTGTGTGTGTATGTGCTAAAAGTTTTTTTTTTTCGTTTGTTCGATGGAAATCATGATCATCAATCGTTTGATGAGTAGTGTGTGTGTGTGTACGTGATTCGACCTATGACACACACACACACACACACAAACAAAAGAAAAAAATGTTGATGATAAGAAAAATAAAATACAAAAAAAAAAAAAAAAAACACGATACGTGTGTATTCAATATCATAATGCGAACCATATTGTAGTTTTCACTGGTGTTAGTATGTGTGTGTGTGTGCTGTAGTAATATAATCACTAATCAGCTTATGTTTAACTCTATTTTTGCCAACTAAATGGTCAAAGATTATCAACACCATCCCTCTATATTATTACAGAGCAGAAAAAAAAACTTGACGCATGGCAAATATTAATTCGTTCGTGGTTTATTGCTACTGCTGCTGCTGCTGCTGCTGATAGTGGTGACGGTGACCAATAAATACCCATTGACCATCGAATCATCGAATCATTATTGGTCTGTCTTTATTTTGACATTGTTGTTTTAAATCTGTGAATTTTTTTATTTTATTCCAATATATTCTACCCAACGAATATTATCGTTCGGAATTCTATTTTCATATACACGGATATTCTGTGCATGTGTCTGGTAAGTGTAATTTTTTTTTTTTTGCATGTCTGGAATTTTGTTTTTTTTTGTGTGTGTCAAAAACAAACAAAAAAAAAATTTGGAACATGGTAATATTTCATTTCAGTCAGTCAGTCGATCAATTTCTCTCTTGTGAAATCAAAATCAAAAAAAAAAAAATGATCCACGATCATCTCCATGATGAAAGTGGTGTTCCAAATTTTTTTTTTGTTCAAAAAAAAAAACTTGTTGATTCCCTTTTTGTTTTGTTCATTAATTAGCCACTGCACATTAATTACATCAGTGTTAAAAAAAGAGCCTGTCCACATAATGTGAACTATCCTCGCTCTCTCTTTCTCATCGTGTTATTTATCGATCTTGATCTTGAATCATGATCAATGATCATCATCAATTTCTTTGCCATTGAAACTTGTTTCTTGTTTACTAGGTTATATAAAAACACATTGCAAACTTTGATCACTTTTTTTGTGTTTTGTTGTCTTCATTCATTCGTTAGTTATTGTGGATTGCTGACCAATCAATTTTTTTTTCTGTTTTTTTTCTGATTCCAACGATAAATACCCAATTATGTGACCAAACATGATACACTTTTGAAAATTCTGGAAATTTTTTCACTAAATTCTTTTTTCTCTCTCTCTCACTCCATTTCAGCTTCTTTTTTTCAATAAATTTCTATATCCGTACTTGTTCTATCAATAAATAAAAATCAATCATGGTTGTACCACCGCCATCATCATCCAACAGTGATTCAATTATCGGTTCAATACCGGCACCAATTGCAGCTGTTAATCATAATAATATAACCACCACTAACGATCATACTGATGCATTTCATCATTGTACATCGCTTATGGCACAAGGTCTTGTTGAACAACTTGGCTGGATGTTTTATTATGTTAAACCAAATTCATCGATATTTATGAATGTTGATGATGTTCCCAATTATGAAGTGCAGGTAAGTGTTTCCATGTTATATTCAATTTTCACGATGATTGAAATTCAATTCAATTTTCAATTAAATTTGGTTTAGATATTTCCAATATTTGGTGTATTGGTCATTATTGAACAAATGATACGTCTAATGCAACGTAAACGTTTTTCACGTTTAAGCGATGTAATCGTCAATATTGGTGCTGGTCTCATATTTGTAGCCGTCCGTGTAGCATTATTGGGTGTGGTGATGAAATTATTCTATTTTCTTTATGATAATTATCGTATCGTTGATTTGCCCAAAAATTGTGTATCCACATGGTTCATATCATTATTATCGGTAGAGTTTGTCTACTATTGGGTACATCGTTCATTACATGAAATTAATATATTCTGGGCAAGCCATCAATTTCATCATAATGCCGTTGAAGTTGATGTTTCTGTTACATTACGTGATACAGTTGTTGATTTGGTCATCTATGAGGTATGTACATAGATTACATTACATTAATTGATTGATTGATCCATAATGTTTCGTTTTTGTCGTTTATAGTTTTTCCCAACACCATTGGCATTGTTTGTACCGCCACCAATCCTATTGGTACATATGCAATTTTCATTGATCTATCAAGTTTGGCTCCATACCGAAGTTGTATCACATTTAGGTCCAATCGAATACATTATCAATACACCACGACAACATCGTGTACATCATGGTAAAAATCCATGGTGTATTGATAAAAATTATGGTGCACTATTGATGGTTTTTGATCGCATATTCGGCACCTATCAAGCTGAAGAAGAAAAAATTGTTTTTGGCACCACAGAAAAACCATATGAAACATTCGATACGATTACATTGCATTTTTATTATTATTATGATTCTGTATGGAAAAAATTCAAATCAATGAATTCATTTGGTGATAAAATGAAAGCATTATTCTATGGACCAGGATGGGCACCAGGTATGTGTTTGCTCTATTTTCATTTGTCATGTCCATTAATAATGATGATGATTCGATTCAATTTGTTTTGAACATAGGAAAACCACGAACTGGATTATTGTCCGATATTCCACCTGTTGATATTCATGCACCAATTGAACGTTATGATTGTGAAATATCATTCTGGGAATCATTCTATGTTATGTTGCATAGTTTTATTATTGCAATGGGTTTCTATATTATCACCGATCATCCATTGGTCCGTAATTCACCACTGAATGCAATGATCATCATGTTCTATGTACTATTTGCATTGACATCATTTGGCACCATATTTGATCGACGGTAATTACATTGAATCAAATTTTTTTCATTGATCAGTAAATCTAATCACAATCTATTATTTACAGATCGATTGGACCATTAGTGGAATCATCACGTTGTCTTTTATTCTTTCCATTCGATTCATATGTTATGCAACCATGGATTGAACAGCTGACACCACCGATGCATTTACATGGTTTTATTGATTATATGTTGGGCTTAATCCGATTGATTCATATCGTATCGATCGCTGTTTGGTTGATACTTTGGTTCCGAAATGCACGCCGTAATCCAAAATCATTTAAAGCCGAATTATTGCTGGCCAGCGATAATAAATCCACATTACTGAAAGAAGATAAATGCATTAGTGCATTTGCTTATAGTAACAATATCAATGTCATCAATCAACGACGACCATGGGCAATTGCATTGTATGCCGTTACAATGGTCATATCATTGACATTTATGTTTTTCATTTTTGCACTTCGTTTCGATCATTGTAATAATATTTTCAAAACATCCAACAATATCGAACTTTAAATCAATTAACCAATTAATTTTTTTTTTTTTTTTTTTTGCAAAAAAGTTTTATAATTAATGATTTCTACATTTAATAAATATATATGACATTTATCTATATTCTATCTATCTAAAGCTTGTTGCAGCTTTTGCATCCAATAGATGGTGCAGTCATTCAATAGAACATAGAAAGAGTTCGAATTCGAATTTTTCGAATTGATTATTGTGATAATACATGTGGCACGTGGTTTTCATTTTGTGTGCCTTTGTGAGTATGTATTTGATGATTTTGATTCCAAATTCGAATTTCGAATTGAATTCGAACTATTTTCATCTCATTTCATTTTTCATTCTATTTCATTTCATTCCATCATTCATTGCTTCATCATCGTCCATTTTTTTTTAATTTTAAATCATCAAAAAACAAGCGTCGTTTATGGGCCAATAAAATGGCTGAAATGCCAGTTGATTATTGGAAAAAAGTAATTTTTCCGACGAATGTCGATTTTCCCAGTTTAACGATGCTTATCGCACATTCGTATATCGCAAGAAGAATCAGGCATACCAAGCCAAGAGGCTTCAAGCCACGGTTAAGCACAACAATGGTTTGGGGGGCTATATGGTAAGATTTTTTTTCTTTTTTTTGCATGTTTTAATAATTATTTCTTGAAAATAGGCATATTGGGAGATCAGAGTTAAGACTCTGCTCCAATAGAGTGAATAGTGAGCAATATATCAATATTCTGAAATCCACACTATTTCCCATCTTCCGTGATAAAAAAAAATAAAGTTACAAAAAGGAACTTCTTGTCCCAGGAAGATGGAGCGCCATGCCATATGGCGAAAAAGTCACAAGAATGGATTAAAACGTCCAAAATCAAAAAATTGGAGTGGGTTACGCAAATCCCAGATATGAGCCCATTTGGTATTCGTTAAAGAGGCGATTGAAGCAAACAAAGCTTCATCCATCAACTCGTGATGGTTTATTCGAGCTCTTGGTGAAATGATGGGCTGATTTTGTAGTTTTTAATCACAATTTTGAAAAAAATCGATGAATATCGAATTTATCACAATAAAATAAAATGATTATTATTATTATTATTATTACATCAGCTTCGATTTTGATGATATTCTGATAGAAAACGGCGAAATATTTCTAAATCGACAACTGATAGCCAATTTTGGCCAATATATTCATTAGCCATGATTAATAACATTGATAATGGAACAAGAATTACAACAATTGTCGTCAATAATGTCATGGCTAATATTAATGTTGAAATTAAAATGACTATCATCATTTGTAAATCACTTGGTTCTGAATCGATTACTTGTTTACCACAGATATGACTATCGAAATGAATATGTAGATTCGATGGATATCGATTATTATCATCATCATCATTAGTTTGTTTTTCAATACGACGATGTATTCGTTCATCACTGAATGTTAAATCCACGATTCGATCTGGTTGTTCATTACAAATATCAATAGTTTTATCAATAACACGATTAGTTGTATGTGGCATATCGACCAATATGATTGTTTTTAATGTTGGTATTTGTCGAATCAATGTTGTCACTGAATAATCGGTTATCGAATTAAATGATGCCAGACTTAGCAGTGTCAATGGAATGTGACGAAGATTCAACAGACCATAATCGGTGATGGATCCATTTCCTATAAATGAACAGGAATTTTAGAATTTCCAGTGGATTCATGAAACTATTACATACCGATCAATGTGAGCTCTTTGAGCTTTGGGCATTGTTCATTCAACGATCGTAATGATAGATCATTGAGACGTAGATTCCAATCAAAATCACCAATTATCTGTAATCGTTGTAGATTTTTTGATCGTCTCAACATTTGTTCAAATTGCTGATGATTTAATGTCGATGGACTTTCATAGCTACGAATCTGTTCCAATACAAGACTATTCAGTGATAGCAGGCCAATATCCGATAGCCATGTTGTTTGATCATCATCAGTATGAAAATGCAATTCCAATTCAGTGAGTCGGTTGAATTCTTGAAAAACTTTCAATGAACCAAGTGGGCCAAAAACGGAAAGAAAACGAACATTTCTTCCATAGCCAAATGCAACATTTGCTAGAATAGTTTCAATTGATTCACCTTCAGCTAGATTACCACATATTAGACATTCGATATTTGCCCCCAAATAACGAACCGATTTGCCCAACCTTTTATTATCGGAAATATCCAAATAGCTAACCGAAGAACAATATTGTATCACATTGGTCAATTGTCGTTCATTCAAATGACATTGTCGTAATGTTAGCGATTGCAATGATGGATATGTTCGGTTCAATAATTTCCAGCCATAATCTAGAACATAGACAAAGAAAAAAAAATCATTTCAATTATATGTCGGCCATGGTTTTCACATATAGGAAACACACTTTCTCGTTCATTCAAATCGATTTGGTTTCATTTCGATTATATATGAAATCAATCATCACATCATAAATTAGCAACCATTATAGATTGACATTCATTTACATATAGGATTACGGAAATGATTGTTTTTTTTGCTGTTCTTGTTTACTTGATAAAAAAAACGAAATGAGGACAAGATACTGAATGAGTGTGTATCCTTATAATGAATATACCACATACACACAATCAATCTATACACAAATGGAAAATTTTTGGTTGCTTTTTGAAGGCTGTAATTTTTTTTTTTGGAGATAATTCGAATGCAATTGACTTCTATCTATCTATCGATATACATGCATGCATACATGCATATTACGTCATAATCACACACACACACACACACACACACACATGTATGCGTAAGTCAAATATATATCAATCTCAACATTTTGAAAGAGGGAAAAAAAACAAAATAAACATACCTATGAGACAATTTTTGTTGAGTGATAAAAATGGTTCACATTGTTGTTGTTGAGGTTCATTGAGGCTATTGTCATTGTTTTGATTGTTACTTGAATCTTTTTGTTGCTGTTGTTGTATTGATAATGGTGATGGTGGTGGTGGTGGTGGTGTCGGCTGGTGATGATCATTTGCGGTTAAAATTGTCGTTGTTATTGTAGAAAATTGTTGTTGACAATTTACAAAACTTAAATGTCGTAAATGATGACAATGTTGTGTAATCAATGCCAATATTATATCATTTAGTTCATTGACATTTTTCATATGTAAATGGTGAATATTTGGAAATCTTTGTAACAAGTTATTCATTTTCATTAAACAACATGATTGTTGATCTAAAATGATTGAATATTTGAAACGATTCTTACAACGACATTGACAGAATGAATGTGAAAATTTATGTGTAATCTCTTTGGATTTTGTTGCCACAAATGTTGAAAATAATGATGATGTTGCACAGAATGCATAATTCCAATAATAATGTGATGAAAGTATATCATTTAGATTAGGCAATGATGATGATTCAAAATTCGTTGAAAATGGTGATGAATAAGGCCATATATATGATTTTGAATTAATGATATCATTAAATTGAATCCGATCATTATCATCACTGTCCGTATCATCATTATCATCATCATCGGAAATGTTTTCAATCGGTTCTACTGAAATTAAATTTTCACCAAATTTTGACCATTGATAAATGATATATTCAATAAACCATGGTTTAAATCTTCTTTGTTGATTAATTAATTGCTGTTGTTGATTTTGTTCATCTTGATCAATCAAACCGGATTTTTGTCGTGCATCCATAGCTAAATATGGATGTACTGCATATATTTCTAATGAATTCTCTCCAATTGCCATTTTATCCACCGCTTGTTTCCATTGTTGACAAACTGAACGACATTTTAATCGTTCCATCATGGATAAATGTTCAAATATTGATATAAGACAATCTTGATTCAATATCATCATTGTCATTATTTTTGTTGTTGTTGATTTTCGTTCATAAGAATAATGTGCACAATCGGAATATGACATTTTTGAACAATTCAACATTCGTGTCACAGACGAAGGACGTTTTCCGTTTCCATGAAAAACATTCGAATTTGAATGAACCATAACTATGTTTGTTGGCTGGTTTTTTTCCAATTGTCTTGTTTTTTTTTCACCAGCGTTTTTGGTTGAAGAAAAAGTTAATAGAGAGAGAGAGAAAAATAGACGAAACTTTTTTTCAGGTATTTTTTGGTATTGAATAATGTTGATAATAACAATAAAATCGATGAAGCATAATCATTGATGTCCTTGTCGATTATTATTATTATTCAATGAAAATGATTGCAATGAAAACAAAAAAAAAATGTGGAATTAATATTTTTCTGCTTTTCCGGTAACAACAACAACAACCAATGATGATGACGATGATATCAATCCAATCAAATTGTTAAATTGATTGAAATTCATTCAATTATTTGAAGGTTTTTGTTGTTGCTGCTGCTGTTGTTGTACAACATCGACGGGGAAAAACCAAACAACAAATGAAACAGAAAGAAAAAATTAGATAAATTTTATACCAAATAAATAAATAAATGAGTATTGATTTCATTCATTTCACAAAATGTCATTGTCTTTGAATAAATGATGATCAAACGAGCACCACCCACCCTTTACTTACCATGATCATTATAATAATAATATAATAATATTGGATATTGGACAATAAATCACGATATATATGGTGTAGTTTGTCGTTTTTTGTTGTTGTTGTTGTTGCTTCTGCTGCTGCTACTATTTACAAAATGATTCAAATGTGAAATGAATTTGAATGAATGAATGAGAGACAGAGAAATAAAAAGTGAAATTTTAAATGATATTGAAAAGGGGTTGGAGGGAAACAATGACGACAACAATGATGATGATGATACGAAGAAGAAGAAAAAAAAAATGCCACCAATTACTTTTTTTTATGTAAACACACATACAGGCAAATTTTTTTTTTGTTGTAAATACGAACCCTTGTTTTTTATTGTTTCGTTGTATTATTTATTATTGATCCATCAATCAATTGATGGCCATGATAATGATGACGATGATGATGATGATGATGTTTATCAACATTGGCATTGAATCGTGATCGATCGATTGAATTTAAAAGTGTAAAGAACAACAACAACAACAACAACAAACGTTCGATTTTTTTTGTCTATTTTGAGTTTGACTGTTTCAACAATGTTAAATTAGTACCGAAATTGAATTTCATTTCGAATGTTTTGGATATTTTGTCGAATCAACTCTTTTATCACCAATGAATGAACACACACGAACGAACGTATTAATGGTGAATGCGTAAGTTTTAATTGAGATATTTGGATTTATATTTCAGAAAAAAAGAAGAAAAAAAAATCGTCTCTCTCTCTCTCTCTGTATTTAGATTTTTTCACATTTCAAATTTGTACATGAATTGCATGCATGCATGCATGTTTGAACATACAAACGCGGGCGCGCGCACGCCATTCACAAACGTCACGCACTTGTTTTTTTTTCATAGTCCAAAAACTCGTATTATCAAGTGAAGCTAAAAAAAAAAAATTTGTTATGAAAATTGAATAAAAAAAAACAACAAAAAGACAAAAATAAATTCAGAAGAAAAAAATTCCAAGAAAAAAAAGAGAAAATGAATGGCGACAATCGCACTTAATGATGAATGAATGAATGAATAAATTCATTTTCTTCTTTCTTCTTTCTTCTTCTTCATCGCTCTTTAATCACAATTCACATGATGCTTGATAATGGACAATTAATTATTTGGAGAAAAAAAAATTTCAGATTTTTCCCTTTCTCTCTCTGTCTCTCTCTCTCTCTTGTTTCGTAATCTGATAATGGATATATTGGAATTAATTAATTGTAATTGGATGGGTGTGTATTGATTAAAATAAATTATTAATGACATCAAATGATGATTTTTCATTGAAATTATGCAAAATTGATTTAAAATTACAGAAACATGAAGTACTGACAAAAAAAAAATTGGATTTGATTTTATATCACAGGGAAAAAGAGACAGACACATACACACAACCGCATACAAAAACTAAATGATTCGATTCGAATTCATAGAATTTGTTCAAATAATTCTTGTGTTAAATGCAATAAAAATGAATGTGATTCAAATGTAACTAAACAAATACAACGTATTAATAGATATAAAAATGATATTGATGCCAAAAATGATGATATGTAAATTATTTTGTTCATTATTGAATCTGATGATTGTAATAACGATGTCGATGATGATGATGATGATGATGATGATGATTGTTGTGGTGAAGATTGCTGCGACGACGACGATGATGATGATGATGAAGGAATGGTGGAAAATGATCTATCCATATAATTGGTAAATATTGATTGTAAAAAATACATAATGAAAACCAATGATATAATGGTTAATGTTGATAAAATTTTCATTCCATTCGATACAATATCCGGTATTGATAGTAAAGTTCTAGTAAAATTTTCATTCGATAAATAAAATAATTGACCAAAATATTTTAGATATCTAGATGATTGGTTAAATTTGGCTGCCATTGATGATGATGATGACGATGATGATGATGATGATGAATTTGTAAATAATGAATATACGGATGATGATGATGATTGTGGTGGCTGTGAAATAGTAATCATCGTTAAACATGAATCACCATTTTGGCCACCTAATTTTATTGAATGAATTTCTGGTTTCGATGATAAAAATCGATATATTGTTTGTGTTGATGATATTCGTACATTTAAATGACGACGTAATGGATTATTATCTATTGTAAATCAAATCAATCATTAGAATTTGTTTAATTAAAAAAAAAAATTCCATCACCTTGAATACGATGAACATCATCGATGATTGATTGAATAAATTGTTCTGGTCGATCAATATAACAACAATCTTGGATTATCAGATCGGTTATTGTACGAGATTGTTTTAGTAATGATAAAATTCCTTCGGAATTTATTGCTGGAAAATCAATCAATTTTAATCGTTTCAAATGAGGAAATGTTGCCAATGTTTGTAATGAACAATTAGTGGTGGAAAAATCACCAGGATTTATGGTCAATGATGTCATTTTTGGACAGTACAATTTCATTCTTTCAAACATTCGATCATCGAATGGACATTCGAATCCATTTTTTGAATCAAAAACTAATCGTTCAAGATTTGGACAGCCACGTAATATTTCCAACAATTCTTTATTCATTGCCAATGATGTATCATGTGTATTATGCTGGAATTGATGAAGAGAAAAAAAAATTTTGTGATAAATTCAATGTAAGTACAATGATTAAGATCTACAAAAATAAAAAAAAACTACCAATACACTATAATGTACTCACATGATAGATTTCTAAACTTTGTAATTGGCTTAAATGACGAATTGATGATAAACATTGAATGGAATCATGTTCATCGAATAATGTACGCCAAAAATGTATGGTTAAATGTTGTAATTGTTTCATTTGTACAATCCGTGGGAATTGATTGTCAAGATAACCTTGGACAAATAATTCAGTTATTGAATAACAACCAGAACCAGAAACAATCGATGATAATGGTATATAATGTATATCATTATGATAATCATGAATGGCCATTTCAGATCCAAAATGATTACCCAACGAAAGTGATCGAATTGTTGGCGATAAATTACGCAATGCTGTAGCCTGTTCCAAACGATTATCAGTTATATCCAATCGTACTAATTGTCGAAATCCATCAACAATGATGGCCAATTGAC
Organism: Dermatophagoides farinae; assembly: GCF_024713945.1. NCBI lineage: Eukaryota > Metazoa > Arthropoda > Arachnida > Sarcoptiformes > Pyroglyphidae > Dermatophagoides > Dermatophagoides farinae. Next base: position 575,081 of record NC_134685.1, on the reverse strand, counting down.
GTTCATCAATTTGACAATCTTTGAGTATCAATGTATGAATTTGTTGACCATATGAATGTATTAATCTTTGCCAACCATTATATGTTAGATTTATATGATTCGATTCATGCATACGACTTTGGCCAACACCATAACATTGAATGAATGATATTGAATGTAAATGTGGACAATTAATAATCAATTCTTCAATCATATGATCATTCCAATGATTTATTGATTCAAAACCAATGGTACGTAAATTTGGAAAACGTTTCAATATTAAACAATAACATTGATAACGTATAAATGGATATGGCCAATATATTGTATTCAATTCTGTTGTTGATCCACCATTATTATCATCAATGATAATTTTTTCTCTTCGTTGTGGAATATGTGAATGTTTTCGACAACGATGATGACGATCATGGCCAATAATATACAATTCTTGTTGTATTGAAGCCAATCGGTTAGCAGACCAATACCATGAATGTGATATTCGACGACATTGTTCACGATCATTCAATGATAATTTTGATAGTATTTCAATTATACAATCAACATTATTATTGAAAATTGTGGCCATTTTAACACATATACAGGCAACAAACACTATTTATGGATGAAAATCAATAATCAATAAAATGAAGTTTTGTTTTGAAGCAAAACAAGTCGTCATGGTCAAAATTTCCAATGAATGAATAACATAACTGATGATTGAACTTTAAATTTTATTTTATAAATATTTCAAGATACAAAATGAAGATGATGATGATGATGATGAAAAATGTGTGTGTGTTCATTCCATCGTCACCACTTTTTTTTATTATTAGGTCAAACTTTTTTTTTTTTGAAGCAAACAAACAAGTCTAACTACTATGTTCTCTCTCTCTCTCTCTCTTTTCTAACACAGTTGTTCGACCAATGGTAAAATTGTTGGTTTACGTGAAGAAAAAAGAAAATACCGTATTTCCCGAACAAATAGTTGTTAATGATGATGATGATGATCAATGAAAGAGCCTGAAGATCTGAAGAAAAAAGAGAGAGAGAGATAGATAGATTTAATATGAGAAAAATATTTGATTTTTTTTTATTTAATCATGATCATGATGAATGTCTTTTTTTTCACTCATTTTATATCATCTCATCATGGTCTGTTGCATATTTTTTTTCTTCATCTTTTTCTTAGGTGCAGCTGACATTGGTACAAACATACCACACACACACACAAACAACACTGTGTGTTGGTAAATTATCAAATGTGTTGTGGTGATAAAATTCAAAAAAAATAGATGTTTTTTTTGAGTTGAAAAATATCAAAGAAAAAAAATAATGAACATAAATCATCATCACAATGTTCCGGTATAGCTAGTTATAGCTACTAAAGGGTTATGATTATCGTCAAACTAAAAAAAAAAAAAAAAAAATTTCCGAAAACTTTTTTTTCCAAACTGAATTGGAAAAAACTTTTCGAAAATATTCATTTGTTGTGTTTGAACAGTCGATTTTTGTATGGCCCAATTTTTGTTTTGTTTTGTGTTTGTTTTGTTTATTGCTGTTGATGTTTGATTTTTCTAGCAATCTTTTGGTTTATTATATTGGTGTATTGTCAACATTTAACAAACAAACAAAACAAAACAAAACAAAAAAATAATAATAAATTGACTCAACAACAATAATAAAGAAAAAAAATAGCGTGTGGGCTGATTTTTTTGTTTTTGTTTGATGTGTATGTGTGATATATCCAAAAAAAAAAACATCCCCAACCCACACACACACACACTCACTCTATAGATCATTTCTAGTTTGTTAATAATAATCCACATGATTATCGATTTTATCATTAAAAAAAAAAATTTTTTTTCTCAGTTTTATCACTGAATGACGTCGTCGTCGTCGTCGTCTTGTTTGCTATTTACTTTTGCCTGTTGCTATACAACTTTTGCTGCTATTATTTTCATCGTCATCGTTTTTTTTTGTTGTTTTGTTTCACTTTAAACATCTACATGCAAAAAAAAATAAGAGAATAGAATGGCCTTTTTTACCCTGTTTTTTTTTCTCTGATGAAAAATAAAATAACGGCTTTGTGTGTGTGTTTGTGTATGTGTGACATGTGATGCTACACATCACCAATCATCGATTGATTGATTGATTGATTGATTGATCGATTCATTCATTCAAAATCTAACCAATGTGTGTTGACCAAATTGAATCAAATGGTAAAAAAGGTATATGGTTCAAATATGAAATAATGAAAACGTTCGATTTCTATTTCAATCCAATTTGTATTTTTTTTTTCACTGTTTGATTAATTTAGATTTGCAAATATCATCATCATCGTCATTAATTGAATCAAATGTTGTTTTCATCAAAACAAAACAAAAAAATTATTCAACCATCAAAAACTAGTGATAATAACACCCATTTTATTATTGTTTTTAAATTTGATAATATAATCAATAATGATGTCGTCGTCGTCGTCGTTATCATCTTTGTTTTTACCATCTTTATTCATTATAATTTCAATGGTAAACAGTGAAAATATTGATGGCCAAAAAAAAGAAATACTTTATCGAACATTCAAAGTATTAAATGTTCGAAATTCTACTGATTATTCAAAAACACAATCACTTTGTACTATTGATCTGTTTACATCTTCATCGAATCTGGTAAGTGGTGTTTATTATATATCCTTTTTGTTCGATTTAATGTCTAATTATTTTTTTTCCTAGTCAATTATCAATGATAATGATGAATATAGACCATTTCGACATCATATGTTGAATAATCTTTGTGATCCACTTTCATCATCATCAAGATTGATACCAAAAATTTTTAATAAAAACAATGGTGTTGGTGGTGGTTATCATTCATTTGATTATCGTATAGATTGTTCTATTAGTAAACAAGTGGAAAATTTTCTATTACCATATATGAATGGATTAAATGATGAATTTCCTGCAGGAATTTTATTCGTTACACCTTGCCAGGTGAATATTACTGCCCGTTTTAATATTACAAACAAGTAAGTAAACTATATGATACCATAATTGGCTAATAAATATATCGATAATGTCTCTAGTGTCATTGAATTGATGGAAAAATATAATCTAACCATTTCTGTGATTAATAAGAATAAATTATGGAATATAAATCTACAAAATTATAATCAATTACGATGGCCAAAACAATCGAAACAACAATCATCGGTTATATCATTTATACCGATGATTTTTATATTTTTAATTGCATTAATCACAATATCTATTGGTTCATATTGGAGTGGCAGAGTTCGTTATGAAATCTATCAATGTTCATTGCCAAATATTTTACCCATTAATAATGGTGGTGGTGGTGGTCGTAAGTCGAATCGAATGTTTGATAACCTTAATTCCACTATTTGAATTTTTTTTCCCAGATGAAAAAGATAGTAATTCCAAGATACGATCATCGTCGTCGAAAAGATCATCATCATCATCATCAAGAAATAAAAATGAACAAGCATTTACAAATATATCACTATGTTCAGTTATAATATTGGTCATCTGTATGATAACAGCATTATTATTGCTGTATTTTTTCTACAAATATCTTGTATATTTCATTTTGGCATTATTTCTGATCACATCGATGACATCAATGTTTATATGTTTAGAATCATTCGTACAATGGTCATTTCCATCACGTTTATTACAGGCAACATTTATGATACCAAGCTGTTTATGGTGGCAAGAACAACGGTTAAAATTTACGGATATGATTGTAGCGATTATAAGTATAATAATACCAGCATTTTGGTTCACAATACGTCATGAATCGGAAAATGCATGGCTTTTACAAGATTTATTGGGATTTTTTTTCTGCATCAACATGTTACGAACATTACGGCTGCCATCACTTCGTATTTGTACATATTTAATGTCCATCCTGTTTTTATATGATATTTTTTTCGTTTTCATTACACCATTGTTTACATCCAAAGGTTAGTGTTTCCGGATTTAATTTTTTTTTCTTACACCCTTTTTTAAAAAAATTATTTTGAACAATTCAATCAGGTCAATCGATAATGGTTGAAGTAGCCACCGGTGGTAATGGACCATCATCTAATTCACCAATGAATTATATGGAATATCGTTGTGAAGGTACACCAGTGGAAACATTACCAATGTTATTTCGGGTACCACAGAAACTATTCCAATATGATCCTACGGATTTTTATGATGTTTGTACACGTGGTTCAGATTCAATGCTTGGATATGGTGATGTTATGATACCAGGCTTGTTGATAGCATATTGTTCAGCATTTGATCGTATTGAAAACATTCCATATCATCTTTATTTTTCCATATCATTAATTTCATATTGTCTAGGATTAATTGTTACATTCACAGGTAATTATTTTCAATGATGATAATGATGACTGATGATTAAGACGATCTATTTGTATTTTTTAGCTTTAATCTTTATGGAAGGAGCTGCACAACCTGCCCTTTTATATCTTGTACCATTCACATTGATTCCATTATTTATTCTTGCCTTTATACGTCGAAATTACCATTCATTGTGGAATGGACCGGAAAAAGTTTCATTATCATTGATTTTGAATGATAATGAACAACAACAACAACAGCAGATACCATCATCATCGTCAAATGATAGTACCGTAAATGAATCAATAAGTAGCTAAATAATAATGACATCTGGTGTCATATTCTTTTTTTTATTGAAAACAAAAAAAAACAGCTGAGAGTTAAAATTCGAAAAAAAACAAAGACGAAAACCGAAAAACAAATTTTGATCCAGATCTCTTGTTGTATGCTTTTTTCGAATATTTTTTTTCTATTCATTGTCTATGTATTCGTGATTATTGTCATTATTTTTTTCATCAAAAAATCGAACAAATAGAAATGTAACATTAAATTTTACCATTATCATCATCATCATCAATGATGATAATTATAATAAAAAAGTGAAAAGAATCGGCCAAATGATTGTTTGTCATTTTTTTTGTCAACTCATTGTATGAGTGCCGGGTGCGTTTGTCATGTATTTTCTTTGACCTGAAAAATGAAGTTCACACACAAAAATGATCAATGATTGTCATCATTTTTGTTTGCCGCTATACTGCAATATAATTGATGATGATGATATTTTTTTCGCTTTTTGTGCATGCATTTTGGTTAAAATCAATCGATCATTACCTTCATTAGAAAAAAAAACGTAAGTGGGTGGCCAAATTTTTTGATTTGAATATGTGAGAAACGATAAATGATGATATACAAACAAATAAGATGTGTGCGTGTACAAGTAGGATATATAATTTTTATTGAATTTATCCAAGGTTAATCATGATGATGATCATCGATAAGTTTTTTTTTCTCTTTACAGTGGCTTGAAATTTTTTTTTTTTTTTGTAGATTCAATTTCGAATGTTTTGTTTCCATTACACATTGTTGAGAGTGTGATTTTTCTCTTTCTTCATGTTTTTTTTCTGCAAATCTAAAAAATAGTTGTTGTTTGTGATCACTATAAAGATGTTATTTTGGTGGTGAGCAGTAACGGGTGTGTTTTTCATTGATTGATGATTTCATAACACAAAACGTTGCCATCATCATCGTCATAATCATCAATATCTGTAGAATGTTTTTGTTTATTTTAAATTTCCAAAATCGTTGATTTTTATTCTTGATTCGTTTTGGTTTTTTTTTCGTTCGGATTTTTTATATCCGGTTGATTGTTCGGTTCGTTCCATTCGAATTAGTTGTATTTTTTTTTACAAAAGTCATGATGATGATTCAAATTGTTGTTGGTTTTTTTTCAGTGCATTATAACTTGTGTGTGTGTGTTTGTGGATTCTAGGTTGAATTCGAGTTCATAAAAATGACAAAACGAAAAAAAATATACAGTCATGATCTTTAACGGAATCCTTGTACGAATTGTATTTTTGTTGTTGTTGTTGTTGTCGTCTCTCTCACCAATACTGTTCAAAATGAAATATTTTTAAACATATTTTTCACAATAGTCGGTTTTTTTTTCTATCATTTTCAACAGAATCGAATGAATTTTGATTGATCCAAAATCAATCAAAATCATCATGGAAATCGAAATTGATGATAAAAACAATGATGATGATGAATCAAAGATGAACATGTCGAAGATTAAAAAGAAAAATCGTGGTGTGAAAAAGAAAAAGAATAATCATGAAAAATCAAAATTATCAAAAGGTAAGATAGCATTCAAAACAATCGATAATCGATTCGAATGTTTTTTTTTCTATAGATTATACGGATGTTTCATCGATTCGTCCACCACCACCAAAACAACGACCACGAATACCATATCAAACGATATTTATTCCTGATAAAATTGATAGCGTATATCTGGATGATTTACCAATCGATGCTAAAATTATTAATTATGAAGAAACATCATTCATTTTCTCACCATACATTTATCACATTGAATTGAATCATGGACATTTCAATTGGATTATTAAACGTCGTTTCAATCAATTTCGTCAACTACATAATCAAATCCGGCTGTTCTATACAAAATTGGCCATTCCATTGCCCACACAGAATAGTAGACAGAATCGTAAAATTCTCGAAAGAATGGGTGAAATTGAATGGCCAAAATTTCCTGTTCTTCCTGAAATGTTTTATATTGGCGACGGGATAAGCCGTCGTATTGTATGTGAAATTTTTTTTTCAGAATAATTTTTTTAAATTCTTTTTTTTCTGCCTAATTGTAGAAAATTCTTGAAGATTATCTTCGTTTTCTGCTTGGCCATTCACTGTTTCGTCATCATCCTTCATTGCAAACATTTCTGGCAATCAGCCCATATTCATTTATCGATGAACTTGGACTAAAAGGTGAAGAAGTTTTTGTGAAAAAACGTGCCGGTGGTTTTCGTTCAGCTACATATTGTGTTCGTATTGAAAATTTTTTCACCGATCTTACTGGCCATTGGCGTAAACGATGGCTAGTAGTGAAAGATACTTGTCTATTTTATTTGGAACCAAAAGATAAAAAAATTCGTTATGTAATGTTATTTGATCCAGATTTTTATGCCGATGCTGGTATCAAAGAAACTGGTATTACATTCGGTTTACGTATACGTAATATGTCCAGACAGCTAGTAATGAAATGTTTTTCAGCAAAAAGTGCAAAAGAAGTTGCCGATTATTTAAATGAACATTCACGTATATATGCCAAAGATTTTGTTCAACGTAATCGTTTTGGTTCATTTGTACCAGTGCGAAAATCCATTTATAGCCAATGGTTTGTTGATGGTTGTGCATATTTCGAAGCAGTATCCCAAGCTATGGAAATGGCAAAAGAAGAAATTTTCATCACTGATTGGTGGTTATCGCCGGAAATTTATTTACAACGTCCTAGTCTTGGATTTGATTGGCGTCTAGATCGGTTATTATTGAAAAAAGCTTGTTCAGGTGTACGAATATTTATATTGTTGTATAAAGAAATGGAAATCGGAATCAGTATCAGTTCAATTTATACGAAACGTACACTGATGAAAATGCATGAAAATATTGCCGTATTACGACATCCAGATGCTGTACGTGGTGGACCATTATTGTGGTCACATCATGAAAAATTGGTGATCATTGATCAACAGGTTGCATTCGTTGGTGGTATTGATCTTTGTTTTGGTCGTTGGGATAATTTTGAACATCGTCTCATTGATCAAGGTGGAATTTTTTTCAAAGCACAACAACATGAGTAAGTTATATAAAAAATGAATTTAAATTTGTTTTCAATTTAAAAAAAATAATGATTTTTTTTCAAGCCTTATCCGTAATTCAACTAGACCTAATGGTCTAATGTATCGTTCGATATCACAGCCATTTCTGGCTGATGCAATTGCAGCAGCTGATGATAGTTCTCCCACTAAAGAAGCAGTTGGTAGTGGTGGTGGTGGTGGTAAAATTCGAAAAAAACGTAATGTAAATACTATTGTTGATGATAAACAAGAACTACCAATAGTTAGAGTGATTGATGATGATTCCATTGAAACAAGATCTGTAGCTGATGTTGAAGAGATTCTCATTGAAAATGATACAAATCAACAAGAAGCTGATCGATCATCATCAACAACATCGACATCGTCAACAAAGAATGATTATGATGAAGTAGATGAAGAACAACAAATACGAAAAGTCATATCACAACAGACGAAAGGAAATTTTTTCTCTAAAACCAGAATAACCAGAAAATTACGTGCAAAACAGACACGTGCAATGGCACGTTTACGGCGGATTAAAAAACGAATTCGACGCCATGTACGAACAGCTCAAGCCGAAGTACGATCGATCATATCAACCGATGAGGATAGTAATGTGGAGATTACACCGGATTTTTTCAAACAAAGTATACCACGTATTCAAAATGAAACTGATATCGCATGTGATGAATTGGAAGGTGCAGCTAAACTATGGATCGGAAAAGATTATACGAATTTTATTGTCAAAGATTTTACTCATCTAAATATGCCATTTCAAGATTCAATTGATCGTAATACTACGCCAAGAATGCCTTGGCATGATGTTTCATGTGTCGTTATCGGTGATGCAGCACGTGATGTTGCACGTCATTTTATTGAACGTTGGAATCATACAAAATTTTCGAAAGCAAAATTCAAAGACCGTTATCCATGGCTAATACCGAAAACATATCGAAAAGATTTAACAACAACGAATGTCGATGGTAAACCAATGGATCAAATACCTGCTTATTTAACACGTGCTCATCGTGTTAATTGTCAGACTGTAAGTTTTTTTTGTATTTTTTTGAAAATTTAAAATTTTTTTTTTGAATTTGAATTTTTTCTCACCCACGCACAAAAGATACGTTCAGTTGGTTCATGGTCTATCGGTATCCGACAGACGGAAGCATCAATTGTCGATGCATACATTGAAGTGATCAATCAAGCTGAACATTATATCTATATTGAAAATCAATTTTTCATTTCACAAACAAAAACTCATTTGGAAAGTACAGATCTCGTTAAAAATCGTATAGCCGAAGCACTTTATCGACGTATATTACGTGCATTTCGTAATGGCCATACATTTCGTGTATTCATACTCATTCCATTATTACCAGCATTCGAAGGTGAAGTTGGCACCAGTAGCGGTACAGCCATTCAACAGATTATGCATTATAATTATTCAACAATCGTCAAAGGATATGATTCATTGTTGGCGAAATTAAGTTTGGAAATTGATGATCCAAGTCAATATATTGGATTCTATAGCCTTAGGAATCATACCAAATTGAATGGACGATTGGTCACCGAATTGATCTATATTCATAGGTAAGTTTTTTCATTCATTGTTTTTTGAATAAAATTATGTAGAAATTTTTTCTTCGTTTTCAAATTTCAAGTAAAATTCTAATAGCAGATGATAAAATCAGTATTATTGGTTCGGCCAACATAAATGATCGTTCAATGTTGGGTTATCGTGATTCAGAAGTATGTGTCATTATTGAAGATCAAGAATATGATTTTTATTTTATGAATGAAAAACCATATAAATCGGGAAAATTTTCCGGTTCATTAAGACGAATGTTGATGCGTGAACATCTTGGTATTTATAAGGAAAACAAAGAAGATATGCTAAAAATGACCGATCTGGTTAATGATCCAATTTCCGATCAATTCTGGAATGAAATCTGGAATGCAAGAGCGAAAGAAAATACAGAAATCTATGAACAAGTATTCCCGGTTATGCCTACGGATGATGTTCAAAAATTATCGGATATAAACACCTATCTAGGACGAGAAAAATTATATAAAACCGATGAAACAAAAGCTGAAGAGATGCTTTCATCGATCAAAGGTCATCTAGTCTTGTTACCATTGCAATTTCTTGCTGAAGAGATACAAATTATTTATAGTGCACAGGATCGTTTCATTCCGCAGATTATTTGGACATGAATTTTTAATATTCTTTTTATTACAACTTTTCATTAAAATACTCAAATCTTAATCATCATCATCATGATGATTTTTTATTTTTAAAAATAAAAAAAATTTCATTTTATACATTGAAAGTATATATACTTTCTTTCAATGTGTGAACAAGGTTTTCGTGTTTTTTTTTTGAACAAAAAAAAAATTTTCGAGAAAAAAAGATCATTTCGAAATTATATCCTTCCACTCATGTGATTGAAATGAATCGATATGAAATTTTGATTTTGAATATTCGATTTTCAATCCATCCAATAAATGATATTTGACCAATTGATATTTGTTTGTATATAATAATGATCAATATTATCTAAATGAAAATGAATGAAAAAAATTCGAAAAAAAAACTTACTTTGTATATAAGTTATCGTTTGAATCGTTTATATGGATTTATCAATGATGGTAACATCAGAAATTGTTACATCATCGATTACTATGAACATTTGATTGATAAATTGGCCGATTATGTTCACAATTATGGACATTATGCAATGGATAAAGGAAAAATTTACCATCATTCAGGCTAAAATCGAAACTATTATCACAGATTCAGATGATGAAATCATTGCCAACTCAACAAAAGAATCATTGGTTGCTCATTATGAACTTGCAAATGAAATTGCAAACAAATTCATTCCTGTAAGTTATTTTTTTGATTAAAACAACAACAACAAAAACTTGAACTTTCATAATTTCATATTTCTTTCTGACTACCAATTTTTTTTTTTAGAAAAAAATTCTAACCAGATTAGATCAAAATAGTCCAATTGTTCAATTTTACTATGGATTATTGCGGAAAAAATTTATTCACATCACATGCTGTGAAAAAAACTTTAATTTCGACAAACGTCGTCATTTGTATCAACACATTATTACCAAACATTCGAATTTAATTTTAAACAACAATTCCGTCAATAATCAACCAATGGATCATCAACAACAAAACGAATCGACATTGACGACAAATATTCAAACAAACAACGAAAACAACAACACCAAAAATGAACAAGTATTTCCCAAACAAATTGATTTTATTATTCAGATCAATAACTAGATCTTATGATTAAAAGTACAATAAAAAAAAAACAATTCCCAGAAACAATAATGACATGTAATTACTAAATTAGTCGTTTAAATGTTGAATTGAACAAACGTTTTGTCGATTTTTTTTTATTCATTTCCAATTTTTTTTCTCTCTATTTCCATTTCATATTGATGATAGCCATGGATATGATGATGACCATCGATAATCATGATGACAATACTGGTAGATCATCATTATTACTGGAATTATTTTGCAATTTTTTCGGGTAAATTTGATCAATGAGCAAAATTTTTTTTTTACCGATTTTCACTAATTTCAATTTTTTAGATTTCTAGGCATGCGATTACATCATATTGATTGGAAACAAAAATCCACTATATTGAGATTCATTTGGAACCTGATCATCATTATGATATTGGTCTATTCATTTTTTTATGATTATCCACCAAAATTTAATAGAGATTCAGTTGATGATTATCAGAATGCATTTCTATGTCTATTTCATTTGATTAATGATCATATTTTTGAAACAATTTGTTTAATGCTCATGTTCTATTTATTGATATATGGACCAAAAGTGATCGATATATTAAATGATGATTTATTCAATGAAATTTATCATCATATACGATGGCCACGAACAATATTCGTTATGACAATCATATTCATAATAATAACATATCCATTATTCTATCTACGATTTCTTTGTCAAATCATTGAAGATGGTCATCCATTAGCAGTGTTTGCATATTTTTGTGAAGATATACAACAATTTGCTTATCTAATGATTTATCATTATATTAAATATGGAACCAGTGTTCAATTGTCATATCAATTTGAACGATTTAAACAAAACACCAATGATGATGATATGAATGTTGGCCATCAACAGCTTATACAAACAGTTCGCCAATTAGCACAGCTGAATCAACATATTAATGAATTATTTTCATGGATATTTCTACTAGAATATATTAGTAATTGTTTGGATCTAGTATTGGCATTAACATCCAAACAATTGGATTATCCATTACTTGGTTTTTTCATCACAATAATCATATATCTTATTTACATTGTATCGATTGATTTATCAATAGTGAAAATTTCTACAAAAATTGAACATTACATACAGAATGATGGAAAAATGTTGAAAAAATTTACAACAAATGATAATTATCAACAACAATATTTACGATTATTTGAAATGAATGCCGTTTATTTGGATTATTTACGATTAAATCTATTCAATTGTTGTCGTATTGATTTTGAATTTTTACTCGATACATTGTGTTTAATATGTATCTATTGTATCATTATTTGTCAAACAGAAACCGTAAATAATTCAGTATGATGTATGTATTGATTGCAACGAAATTATAATTTCACGATAATAAAACAAAATACGAAAAAAAAAATAAAAATTCCAATCATCACCGATAATGAATGGATGGATGGATGATGGAATTTCTTTTACGTCATTTGATTAATAATTCAAGTTTTATTCAAAAAAAAACAAAAAAAAAAACGCAACTTTTAATTAATTAATTAACAACATTTTTCTCACATTCTACCAATGTTAACTCTTTTGTTCATTTTAAATAAATAAAAAAAAAATTTCATGCTAAAAGTATTTTTCTAAAAAAAATAAACCTTGAATCATTCAATCAAACTAATCAATCGATAAAATGAAATGAAATATTAATGATGATCTTGTTTCGCAAATTAATGTTTGTGTTTTTGCAGAAAGAAAAAATGTCTTTGGATGATAATTTGAGTCATTTTATCATCCAAAGATTTTTTTTTTTTTGGCGATTTGGTGATTCGATAAATTTTCGAGTGAAAAAAAAATCACATTTTTCAATTTAATTATCAGCCAGCCAATTTTGTGGATAATAAAACAATCACCAATTATTGATGATGATAATTGAAATAATCATCAAAAGTATTTATTTTCATTTGCCATATTGAATTTTGTTCTTTTTTTTCATTCAAACCGGTTAATTAATGTTGATGATTGCAAATCAATGTTTTCGCAACAACAACAACAACAACAACAAAAAATGTTTATATAGAATGAACCCTTTTTGCTAAAATTATCAATTTTAGTATCTATCGTTATCAATTTACCAGACAAGTTTATAAAAAAAATTTTTTTTTTATTGGAATCAAATCATCATTCAAAGGATGCACATTTTCCTTTTGCTCAAGGTTAATGATTGGTAAAATCTAGTTTTTTTTATTGTTGTTTCTGTTATTATCATTTATATATATCAGAAAGGCAGATATTTGCGAAATAAATGCAAAAAATAGATTTCTAGTGCACATTCATTATCAATGGCAGTAAAAATTTTTTTTTTATTCATTTCATTTCCTAAGAATTGTTATTCATATGATGATCATGATGATGGCATTTTTAATTTTGAAGCTCCATATATATATATTTGGTGATCATTCATCAATATTATAAGCCTTTAATCTGATAAAATGATGTCGAATGAAACAGATGTATGTTGTGAATTCAAAAAACCAATTTCGTTGTGTTGGAAAAATTTACGTTATGAAGTTGATGAATGGTTTATGGTCGATGGTTGGCAACCACGACGACGGCGAAAAGTTATCCTTAATCGTCTTAATGGATCAGTACGAATGAACAGTTTGAATGCATTGCTTGGACCATCCGGTTCAGGTAAAACTTCGCTCATAAATTGTCTCATTGGCAATGTTCCAGCCAAGAACATTTCACCCGACACTGAAATTTATATCAACAGTGAAATAATCACAAAGTCATCGAATTCATTGGTCAGTTTTGTGCCACAATTCGTTCATGAGATAATCCTTGGACGGTTCACAGTGCTCGAGACTTTGTATTATGCATTCTGCTTCAAGAATCCTGCTCACTATCATGGCCGAGCATATCAACACATCCAGTCAACGATCCAGGAATTGATGCTAAATCCAAAAGTGTTGCAAACACGTTTCGAAAATTGCTCTGGTGGCGAACAACGTCGAGTGGCCATCGCTCAAGAGCTGATGTCAATCGAATCGAAACCACCGTTTTTGTTCATCGATGAACCTACTACCGGTCTGGATAGTGAGTCAGCATTGGTGGTCATGAAGTGTCTACAACGATTGTCCACACAGAATGGCATCACAGTCCTCGTGTCAATTCATGCTCCCAGTTCGGATATATTGGATATGTTCGATCAATTGTACATCATAGCCAAAGGAGGTGTTTGCATTTATTCTGATCAACCGGGTGGATTACGGTCACATCTGAATCAAATCACTGGAATCGCATTGAATGAGGATGATTCTCCGATCCAGGAATATCTTCGTATCGCTAGCAATGGCATCAATGATGAACAAGTGAGAAAATTAACACAAGAAAGTGTGCAACAAGACCATCAACGACTTACATCTCAATTCAGTAAATTTGAAAAAGAAGAATGTCCATTTGCTTCTATTCCAAAAGGTATTCCTCATTATTCACGAAAATTTCGTAGTTCGGATCTTTGGACACAATTCCGGCGTCTATTACGTTTGACATTCATGGCAGATGTTCGAAATATAATTTTGGTTATTGTATCGAGCACAATAAACATTATTTTACTTACATCAATCGCTAATAAAGATATGGTAATACCAAGTGGTTGTCTACCATTCAATATTGAACAATTCAATCAAACATGTCAAGAAAAATTGAAAGAAGATCGATTAATTGGAACATGTCTGATGCTTTTAATAATGATAATGATACTTACATTATCGCTTGGTTTAGGAATGTATTCGATCATGATAGTGAATTTTATGAAAATTCTTCGTAACGAATATCGTAATGGTAAGATTCATAGCATTAAACGGTCAATATATAATTTTAATTCTACATTCATTTTGCAGGTTGGTACAGTTATGCATCATTAATTCATCCTGTTCAATTGAATGATATGATTACATCGATATTGATTGTTGTTATATTCATAGTGATTTATTATCTGAATTGTGGAATTCTCATTGTTGAGCAATATCAAATTAATTGGTATCGTATGGGCAGTGGATCTTTATTCACATTAGTTATAGTCTTGTATGGTCAATCATTCGGTTATTTGTTGATCGCAACGTGTATCGATCAATTTGAATTACTTCTTCTTCTATCTCAAGTAATCTTGGTCATATTAAATGCTTCTAATGGATTAATAGTTACCATTGATTTAATGGACAAACCATTTCATCGAACAATATCACATTTACTTGGTAGTCGATATATTGCCGATGGCTATCTTTATACATACTATGGTATTGATCGTTGTGATCCACAAACAGAATATTCACAAATATTGAAACAATTTTTTGTCGACACAGACAATATCTATTCAAACCTAGAAAAGCCGATGATTGTAATAATAGTGATTCGAATCATTTCTATCATTGTGATGCGTTGGACATTTAGCAATGTGAACAATGGAAAAATCGTATCAGAAACAAAGCAAGAAATATTGACAAAAATCCTAACTCCTGCAATTGAAATCGATTTTCATGAAAAGCCTACGTTTGTCCAGATTTTCGATAGTAATAATAATAATGTTGAACCTGAAATGACCAAAAATGAATTTCAACAATTTTGTACTGGCCGTTACATAATTGGATGGCGTCAATTGACATTGTTTGCGACTGATACCATCTATGAATTGCGTCCTACACCTGAATCGTTGGATGATTTTGGAGACAAGTTAATATTACGTAATCTCAGTGGACAATTTCAGTTTGGAACATTGAATGCAATCATGGGCAGCTCCGGTTCGGGTAAAACATCATTGTTGAAAGTTTTCAATGGAAAAATGAAAACCAAACTTACTGGTTCGACTCAATTCTACCTCAGTCGATTCGTACCGATTCGGACTTGCTATATCAAACAAGAAGTATCCAAACACTTGATACCCGGATTGACAAGCAAACAAAGTTTGGTCTATGCTTCTAAATTAAAGAATTGTCACGAAACACAAACAATTGATCATGAACAAGTGGCTGACAATTTGCTCAATGAATTAGACATGACCAACACGGCCAACACTATGGTGCAAAATTGTTCCGGTGGAGAAAGGAAACGACTGGCTCTGGCAATGGAATTGACATCCGTTCGAATGCCCAATCTCATTTGCATTGATGAACCTGTCAGTGGTTTGGATTCCAATTCGGCACGGTTGGTCCTTCGATGTCTTCGACAATTCATTGCTCGTCATCCAGATATCACTATGGTGGTCAGCATTCATCAACCTAGTACCGAACAGCTGGACATGTTTGACCTATGCTATGTGCTAGCATTCGATGGCCTTGGTATCTATTTAGGACCACCAGCCCGAATCAAAAGTTTTCTCAGTGAAACATCTTCCATCGATAAAGATAAACGATTCCCAATTGAAACACTTATCCGGTATTCGTGCACTGATCACTCGAATTCAATCGTACAACGATTAGCCGAAGAAACTGATAATCAAATCAATAAAATCACACCATCGGTGTTACTGGATACTGTTCATATAAAGGATGGTGTACCGTTCCCTCGAATGCGATTTTCATTGCGATCGGTAGCCATTTTATTCCATCGTTTAGCCCATTGTTCAATCCGATATCAATGGCCATTATGGTTGACATACCTGATTTTCTACGTATTTTTAGGAACCATGTTTTTAGATTGTTTTGATAAAAAAATAGTTAATATTGACGGTTGTATATCGATAGAAGATGATTTCTTAGCCGTTTGTTCGAATTTTACTGATCATAAATGGAAAAACGATTTTCGTCTTGTCAGCAATGTTAATTTTGTAATTTTTTCAAGTTTCATTTTCTTTTTCATATTGGACGCTCAAATTATCAACTTGTTTTCATTGGGATTGAAATTTTTTGCAACTCAACATTTAAATGGTATGTTTTCAATTTGGGATTCTTTTTCATTTATTTTAATCAATGAATCTATTCTAATTAAAGGCTGGTACACCTGTGGCTCATATTATTTGTCGAAATTATTGTTCGATGCTACCACAATTCTACCGATGGTCATAATCTTTGCTTATGTAATCGATATCTATTCAACAGTTTCGCCTAACAATTTTTTCTGGTGGCAAGTGATCAATTTATATTTATCATCATTATGTTTTTTGGCCATAATGAATATGAACGTATTGTTTCTACATAGATCAATTCTTGCCTTATTCACTTTTGTCGGATTTTCACAGGGCTTTTTTCTATTATTATCCAATGTATACAATGTAATTGAAGAAATGAATTTTATCGTACGTTTTCTATCGAATTTTTCAATTTATCGTTATCAATTTCAAGCAACATTATGGCTTATTTATGGTGGTGATCGTTGTAAATCGCATGAAATACAATCATTGATGTATATGTTGAATATTCCAACAAATGTTGAATATTTCTACGATTGTATTGTCAAATTAGTCTTATTGGTCATATTTTATCATACAATGGCATTATTAGTATTCTGTGTTAAATACAATCCATTAATCAATCGACAAGAAAGAGCCGAACGTATTGAACGATATCGTAATGAACATATTCTTAAGATAGAACCGAAACATTTATTTTAAGTTTATTGAAAATAAATTATCAAAATATGAAAAAAAACTAATAAATAAATAAATAAATAATTTGTAAAATTATCGTCTATCATAATCATAGTAATGTTGTTGTTGACTATGACATGTATCTTTTCGTCTTTGTATGAATTGTGATGATGCAAGTGGCGATGGTGATGACCATTGAATATCATCAGAATTCAATACGATTGGTCTAACATCAATGAATCCAGGCCAATATAGTAGATTTTCAGTTTGAATATTTTCACCGTCATCTGATTTCGGCGGTAATGACCATTGATTTTCATCGAATCATTTTGCTTTCGGTGATGATCGTCGTAATGAATAATTGTGGCCAAATATTTTGGTCAACATGGCTGTAGCTAGAAATGGTATACCTAATTTGAATGCACGTCGTTGCCATCGGACAGGACTAGTGATCAATGTCTTGTCTTGTAGTGATTGTCTTGATTTAAAGTTCAATGTTGTTGGATGTCTTGAAAATACTATTACAATGATCGAAACGAAGTGCAAAAATGAAAAACATAAATGTCAATGATATGACCATTGTAACGGCATACAATGCAATTGCCCATGGTCGTCGTTGATTGATGACATTGATATTGTTACTATAAGCAAATGCACTAATGCATTTATCTTCTTTCAATAATGTGGATTTATTATCGCTGGCCAGCAATAATTCGGCTTTAAATGATTTTGGATTACGGCGTGCATTTCGGAACCAAAGTATCAACCAAACAGCGATCGATACGATATGAATCAATCGGATTAAGCCCAACATATAATCAATAAAACCATGTAAATGCATCGGTGGTGTCAGTTGTTCAATCCATGGTTGCATAACATATGAATCGAATGGAAAGAATAAAAGACAACGTGATGATTCCACTAATGGTCCAATCGATCTGTAAATAATAGATTGTGATTAGATTCACTGATCAATGAAAAAAATTTGATTCAATGTAATTACCGTCGATCAAATATGGTGCCAAATGATGTCAATGCAAATAGTACATAAAACATGATGATCATTGCATTCAGCGGTGAATTACGGACCAATGGATGATCGGTGATAATATAGAAACCCATTGCAATGATAAAACTATGCAACATAACATAGAATGATTCCCAGAATGATATTTCACAATCATAACGTTCAATTGGTGCATGAATATCAACAGGTGGAATATCGGACAATAATCCAGTTCGTGGTTTTCCTATGTTCAAAACAAATTGAATCGAATCATCATTATTATTAAATGGACATGACAAATGAAAATAGAGCAAACACATACCTGGTGCCCATCCTGGTCCATAGAATAATGCTTTCATTTTATCACCAAATGAATTCATTGATTTGAATTTTTTCCATACAGAATCATAATAATAATAGAAATGCAATGTAATCGTATCGAATGTTTCATATGGTTTTTCTGTGGTGCCAAAAACAATTTTTTCTTCTTCAGCTTGATAGGTGCCGAATATGCGATCAAAAACCATCAATAGTGCACCATAATTTTTATCAATACACCATGGATTTTTACCATGATGTACACGATGTTGTCGTGGTGTATTGATAATGTATTCGATTGGACCTAAATGTGATACAACTTCGGTATGGAGCCAAACTTGATAGATCAATGAAAATTGCATATGTACCAATAGGATTGGTGGCGGTACAAACAATGCCAATGGTGTTGGGAAAAACTATAAACGACAAAAACGAAACATTATGGATCAATCAATCAATTAATGTAATGTAATCTATGTACATACCTCATAGATGACCAAATCAACAACTGTATCACGTAATGTAACAGAAACATCAACTTCAACGGCATTATGATGAAATTGATGGCTTGCCCAGAATATATTAATTTCATGTAATGAACGATGTACCCAATAGTAGACAAATTCTACCGATAATAATGATATGAACCATGTGGATACACAATTTTTGGGCAAATCAACGATACGATAATTATCATAAAGAAAATAAAATAATTTCATCACCACACCCAATAATGCTACACGGACGGCTACAAATATGAGACCAGCACCAATATTGACGATTACATCGCTTAAACGTGAAAAACGTTTACGTTGCATTAGACGTATCATTTGTTCAATAATGACCAATACACCAAATATTGGAAATATCTAAACCAAATTTAATTGAAAATTGAATATATAATATATGGAAACACTTACCTGCACTTCATAATTGGGAACATCATCAACATTCATAAATATCGATGAATTTGGTTTAACATAATAAAACATCCAGCCAAGTTGTTCAACAAGACCTTGTGCCATAAGCGATGTACAATGATGGAATGCATCAGAATGATCGTTAGTGGTGGTTATATTATTATGATTAACAGCTGCAATTGGTGCCGGTATTGAACCGATAATTGAATCACTGTTGGATGATGATGGCGGTGGTACAACCATGATTGATTTTTATTTATTGATAGAACAAGTACGGATATAGAAATTTATTGAAAAAAAGAAGCTGAAATGGAGTGAGAGAGAGAGAAAAAAAAATTTAGTGAAAAAATTTCCAGAATTTTCAAAAGTGTATCATGTTTGGTCACATAATTGGGTATTTATCGTTGGAATCAGAAAAAAAACAGAAAAAAAATTGATTGATCAGCAATCCACAATAACTAACGAATGAATGAAGACAACAAAACACAAAAAAAGTGATCAAAGTTTGCAATGTGTTTTTATATAACCTAGTAAACAAGAAACAAGTTTCAATGGCAAAGAAATTGATGATGATCATTGATCATGATTCAAGATCAAGATCGATAAATAACACGATGAGAGAGAGAGCGAGGATAGTTCACATTATATGGACAGGCTCTCTTTTTTTAACACTGATGTAATTAATGTGCAGTGGCTAATTAATGAACAAAACAAAAAGGGAATCAACAAGTTTTAGTTTTTTTTTTGGAACAAAAAAAAATTTGGAACACCACTTTCATCATGGAGATGATCGTGGATCATTTTTTTTTTTTTTTGATTTTGATTTCACAAGAGAGAAATTGATCGACTGACTGACTGAAATGAAATATTACCATGTTCCAAATTTTTTTTTTGTTTGTTTTTGACACACACAAAAAAAAAACAAAATTCCAGACATGCAAAAAAAAAAAAAAAAAATTACACTTACCAGACACATGCACAGAATATCCGTGTATATGAAAATAGAATTCCGAACGATAATATTCGTTGGGTAGAATATATTGGAATAAAAAAAAAATTCACAGATTTATAACCACAATGTCAAAATAAAGACAGACCAATAATGATTCGATGATTCGATGGTCAATGGGTATTTATTGGTCACCGTCACCATCACTATCAGCAGCAGCAGCAGCAGCAGTAGCAATAAACCACGAACGAATTAATATTTGCCATGCGTCAAGTTTTTTTTTCTGCTCTGTAATAATATAGAGGGATGGTGTTGATAATCTTTGACCATTTAGTTGGCAAAAATAGAGTTAAACATAAGCTGATTAGTGATTATATTACTACAGCACACACACACACATACTAACACCAGTGAAAACTACAATATGGTTCGCATTATGATATTGAACACACACGTATCGTGTTTTTTTTTTTTTTTTTTGTATTTTATTTTTCTTATCATCAACATTTTTTTCTTTTGTTTGTGTGTGTGTGTGTGTGTGTGTGTGTCATAGGTCGAATCACGTACACACACTACTCATCAAACGATTGATGATCATGATTTCCATCGAACAAACGAACAACAAAAGCACACACACACCCAAAAATTATTTTCCTTTTTCATTTTTTAATTAAAACAACTTAAGATTATAATTTATAAACTTGTTTCTCTAATACAAAAAAAAAAATTCGATGATGATGATCAGATTGATCAGATGATCCCTAGGATTTTGATTTTGATCGTTATTTTTTTTATTCTCCATTTAACCCTAGAAAGGTAACCTACGTAAAATTTATGTTTTTGCCACGAAAAAAATGTTCCAAAAAAACACTCGCGATGCTAAGACAGCTGGAACCACTTTCTATTCCTCAAGAATATATTTCTACACCTTTAGAAATAGAAAAAATCCAGTTTTTACCTTTTATCTGTTATCTATAAGCTCAGGCGTAAAAGCTTATACGTAAAATTTACGTATGATTGCCTGAATCATCATAGAAAAATCTTAGGAAATTTTTCCCAAAAAACGTCATTTATGAATAAAAATAATTTTAATTTTTTTCTTTTTTTTATCTTTTCACTTGTCAAAAACGTCGTTTTGTCGCAATATTTTTTGAAATAAACGTCTTTTCTGTTCATTTGTTTATGTTTTTCACTTTATTCAAAATAAAAATGCTTGCAAAAAGCGTTTAAAAACGACCGGATGTAAACGTTGTTGCACCGCCTATGTGGCGAATATCAGATAAAAATTTGTCAATCATGTTTCGAAACACAATCATCGATTGATTAATCATATTTACAGGATCATTTTTTATTTTTTCTTGACGCTGTGATAATTTCAAAATTGACAATTGTAATGGTTAATGATATGAGCGCCACCGGCGGCGAGTAAAAAAAAGTAAAAAGACAACACGTGTGTGTTGTTTGTCAGTTATAATAATAATTCGTTTTTGTCTGTCGATCAATAAAGTCATATTTTGATATTTGAGATTAAATCTTTTAATCGTGTGATTTCTGACCGAGAGTTATAAAAAAAATTCAAAATTTACACCATATCTAATTTGATTTGATATTTTTCAACTTTCCACTTTTGAAAAATGATTTTTTTTTCTTTAATATAAAATAGAGAGATGTGTTTCAATGAATAAACGTTAAAATTTAACATAAATAATCAGATAATGTTGCCTCGGTGGTAACGTATTCTCCGAACCGGGATGGATGTGAGTACAAGAAACACGTGACGGTTGTGTGCGTTGCGGTTGGGTTTTTTGTTTTGTTTTGTTTTGTTTTGTAAAAGTTATTTTTGTTTTGACCAAATAAAGAAAAGTTGTTTCAATCGTGATGTCAGTTACTATAACTAATTTTTAAAGTTGAAATAAGTTAGGCATATCAACTACGTAAAATTTACGTAGGTTCCCTTTACCGCAATATCGATATGGTTACCTTTCTAGGGTTTATATAGTCAAAGTCCTTGGATATATAGATTATGGAAATGAAAATTCACTAGGATTATTATTACAAAAGTTCAAGTACAAATCAAGTATAATGATTTGGCATGTGGAAAAAAATCATTTGATAATCAGATGATTTCAATGATGATTATGGTGATCAAAATAAATGAAAAAAAAAAATAAAAAATAAATAAACAAACAAACAAACAGCTCAATCCAGCTATATTCACCACCATCATTCGATGGCCATCTGATCATCATCAGAAATATCTTGTTCATTAGATGTCGCTGTTTGTCTTTATTTCTCCATACTGTCCTGGATCGATAATGATAGACGATAATTTTAGTAAAAAAAAAAAGTTTAAAAATCCACATCGTTCTCGATAATGATGACCTTGAACATGTGTGTGTGGGGTTATTCTTCGATATCGAACAAGCAAAATGTTCTTTTTTTTCCAGGGCCAATAAATCCTTTTTTTTGCATTTTTGTTTGACCACATATCGTTTATTGTCAAACAAAATCTTTGTTTTGTTGTACATTTCGTTTTTTTCGGATCATACACACACACACACAAGTTTTTTTTAAAAATGTACGATACACACGATATGAAATGAGTCAATACAAGATCAATGTCACGTTGTCCGTTGTCAATCTTTCAGTTCTAGTGGTGATATTTTTTTTTTTTTTTTTTGCTTTCTCATACTTTCCATATTTCCATATTTTCAACCTACAAGAAATTGTTTATTTTTCTTATCAAAACTATCATCTAATTTTTCACTTTCTTTGTCTATCTTCAATGGCCAGATTCAGAATAAAAGGCGATTCTTATTGCTGGTGTGGAGTTTGAATAATTTTCCTCTCTCACTAATAAAAAGAATAGCACTCTAACAATTTGGCATAGAAATTCTTAGGGTCACCATATGTCTGGATTTAGTCCGGACATATCCAGAATCTCTGTAATAATCGTGTATTGATGGTGACCCTATGGTTGAGAAACACTGATCAATGGATTGTCCGGATTTTTGTTTGGAAAAATATACTAGCCCTACATAGAAAACAAGAGATCCTAAGATGTAATACATAGGTTTCAATAATTACCAGAGGTTGATATTTTAGTACTTTGAATGCCCATGATCCTATATATAGGATGAAAGTTCAAAGTTTAATTTTTCGAAATATAAAAATTTAAAAAATGAATAAATGTCATATTTATTACTTGTAGGCATCAAATTTTTATAATTAATAACTTTTTTCAAAAAAAAATTGGGCATTAATTTGAGTTTAATGAATTATTTTCATGGATATTTCTACTAGAATATATTAGTAATTGTTTGGATCTAGTATTATTGGCATTGACATCCAAACAATTAAATTATCCATTACTTGGTTTTTTCATCACAATAATCATATATCTTATTTACATTGTATCGATTGATTTATCAAATTTAGTAAAAATTGCTAAAATTTTATTCAAAATTATTAAATGATTGTAAACTGAATTCAATGATGATCAGTTCTTTATTTCAAGTTCATTAAAAATATAAACTATTAATTAATAAAGATAAAAAAGATGTTCCAATTATCCAATGAAACAGTATACGAAACTATGGATTCATCAATCCCCCAATTGAATCATCATTCACATTGAATATAAAACAATCACCAATTGATGATGATAATGAAATAATCAAAGAAATTGATGTAAATATTAGCATTCGTTTGTTTATGAAAATATCCGCCATCAAATATGACTATTGGAAATGTCTGAATTATATAATGAATATTTCCACTTTAATATATTCAATTTTTTTCGATTAGATCAACGATTCATGATTGATTTATTTGCATTTGCCATATTGAATTTTGTTCTTATCATTCAAACTGGTTAATGTGAATTGTGCAAATTAATGTTTTTATTTCACAACAACAACAACAAAAAAAAATGCTAACCCTTTTGGCTAAAATTATCAAGTTTAAAAAAAAAAATTTCCTTGAAATCAAATCATCATTCAAGAGATGTACTTTTCACTTTTTGGTCAAGTTATTAAACACACAAAGTTAATAGATTTTTTGTTGTTGCTGATAATATCATATACATACAACTGAAAGGCAGATATTTGTAAAATAAATGCATATATATAGATTTGCAGTTCATTCATTCATTATCAATGGCCATGAAAAATTTATTTATCCAATTCATTTTCTGAAAATTGTTATTCATATGATGATGATTGCATTTTCAATTTTATATATTTGATGATATTTTATCCATGAGCATTTTATTTGATAAAATGATGTCGAATGAAACAGATGTATGTTGTGAATTCAAAAAACCAATTTCGTTGTGTTGGAAAAATTTACGTTATGAAGTTGATGAATGGTTTATGGTCGATGGTTGGCAACCACGACGACGGCGAAAAGTGATCCTCAATCGTCTTAATGGATCAGTACGGATAAACAGTTTGAATGCATTGCTTGGACCATCCGGTGCCGGTAAAACTTCGCTCATAAATTGTCTCATTGGCAATGTTCCAGCCAAGAACATTTCACCCGACACTGAAATTTATATTAACAGTGAAATAATCACAAAGTCATCGAATTCATTGGTCAGTTTTGTGCCACAATTCGTTCATGAGATAATCCTTGGACGGTTCACAGTGCTCGAGACTTTGTATTATGCATTCTGCTTCAAGAATCCTGCTCACTATCATGGCCGAGCATATCAACACATCCAGTCAACGATTCAGGAATTAATGCTAAATCCAAAAGTGTTGCAAACACGTTTCGAAAATTGCTCTGGTGGCGAACAACGTCGAGTGGCTATCGCTCAAGAGCTGATGTCAATCGAATCGAAACCACCGTTTTTGTTCATCGATGAACCTACTACCGGTCTGGATAGTGAGTCAGCATTGGTGGTTATGAAGTGTCTACAACGATTGTCCACACAGAATGGCATCACAGTCCTCGTGTCAATTCATGCTCCCAGTTCGGATATATTGGATATGTTCGATCAATTGTATATCATAGCCAAAGGAGGTGTTTGCATTTATTCTGATCAACCGGATCGATTACGGTCACATCTGAATCAAATCACTGGAATCGCATTGAATGAGGATGATTCTCCGATCCAGGAATATCTTCGTATCGCTAGCAATGGCATCAATGATGAACAAGTGAGAAAATTAACAAAAGAAAGTGTGCAACAAGACCATCAACGACTTACAGCTCAATTCAGTAAATTTGAAAAAGAAGAATGTCCATTTGCTTTTATTCCAAAGGGCATTCCTCATTATTCACGAAAATTTCGTAGTTCGGATCTTTGGACACAATTCTGGCGTCTATTACGTTTGACATTCATAGCAGATGTTCGGCATATAATTGGTATTTTGATTTTAATCATAATAACTCTTATTACTTATACATCAATCACCAATAAAGATATGGTGATACCACGAGGATGTATACCATTCAATATTGAACATTTGAATCAAACCTGTCAGAATAAATTGAAAGAAGATCGATTAATCGGAACACTTATTATGCTACTTTTTTTAATAATATTACTTACATTTTCACT
Source organism: Dermatophagoides farinae (assembly GCF_024713945.1). NCBI lineage: Eukaryota > Metazoa > Arthropoda > Arachnida > Sarcoptiformes > Pyroglyphidae > Dermatophagoides > Dermatophagoides farinae. The sequence continues at coordinate 548,729 of NC_134685.1, read as the reverse complement.
CGGTATAGCAATGTATTCGTTGATGACAGTGAATTTTATGAAAATTCTCCGTCACGAATATCGTACTGGTAAGACTCGTAGCATTGAACACAGTATATATCTAATTTATATATTTTACAGGTTGGTACAGTTTTTCATCATTAATCCATCCTGTTCATGCGAATGACTTGATCACATTGATATTCATCGTTATTATAAGCGTTGTGACTTATTATGTGACTAGTGGCATTCTCTATATTGATGAATATCGAATAAATTGGTATCGTTTGAGTACTCTATATTTATTTAACATTGTTTCATTCTTGTATGGCCAATCATTCGGTTATTTATTGACCAGTATTTGTATTGATCAATTTGAAATACTTATCATTCTATGTCAAGTAGTGGTGGTTATAGTAAATATAAATAATGGATTGATAGTTATCAGTGATTTAATGGACAAACCATTTTATCGAACAATATCACATTTACTTGCTTCTCGATTTATTGCAGGTGGATATCTCCATACATACTATGGTATTGATCGTTGCGATCCACAAACAGAATATTCACAAATATTGAAACAATTTTTTGTCGACACAGACCATGTCTATTCAAACCTAGAAAAGCCGATGATTGTAATAATAGTGATTCGAATCATTTCTATCATTGTGATGCGTTGGACATTTAGCAATGTGAACAATGGAAAAATCGTATCAGAAACAAAGCAAGAAACATTGACAAAAATCCTAACTCCTGCAATTGAAATCGATTTTCATGAAAAGCCTACGTTTGTCCAGATTTTTGATAGTAATAATAATAATATTGAACCTGAAATGACCAAAAATGAATTTCAACAATTTTGTACTGGCCGTTACATAATTGGATGGCGTCAATTGACATTGTTTGCGACTGATACCATCTATGAAGTGCGTCCTACACCTGAATCGTTAGATGATTTGGGAGACAAGTTGATATTACGGAATCTCAGTGGACAATTTCAGTTTGGAACATTGAATGCAATCATGGGCAGCTCCGGTTCGGGCAAAACGTCACTGTTGAAAGTTTTCAATGGAAAAATGAAGACCAAACTGACCGGCTCGACACAATTCTACCTCAGTCGATTCGTACCGATTCGGACTTGCTATATCAAACAAGAAGTATCCAAACACTTGATACCCGGATTGACAAGCAAACAAAGTTTGGTCTATGCTTCTAAATTAAAGAATTGTCACGAAACACAAGCAATTGATCATGAACAAGTGGCTGACAATTTGCTCAATGAATTAGACATGACCAACACGGCCAACACTTTGGTACAAAATTGTTCCGGTGGAGAAAGGAAACGACTGGCTCTGGCAATGGAATTGACATCCGTTCGAATGCCCAATCTAATTTGCATTGATGAACCTGTCAGTGGTTTGGATTCCAATTCGGCCCGGTTGGTCCTCCGATGTCTTCGACAATTCATTGCTCGTCATCCAGATATCACTATGGTGGTCAGCATTCATCAACCTAGTACCGAACAATTGGACATGTTTGACCTATGCTATGTGCTTGCATTCGATGGCCTTGGTATCTATTCAGGACCGCCAGCCCAAATCAAAAGTTTTCTCAGTGAAGCATCTTCCATCGATGAAGATAAACGATTCCCAATCGAAACTCTCATTCGATATTCTTGCACTGGTCACTTGAATCCCATCGTACAGCGATTAGCCGAAAAAACTGATAATCAAATCAATAAAATCACACCGTCGCTGTTACAGGATGCTGTTCATATAAAGGATGGTGTACCATTCCCTCGAATGCGATTTTCATTGCGATCGGTATCAATTTTATTCCGACGTTTGGCTCATTGTTCAATCCGATATCAATGGCCATTATGGCTTACAAGTGTGATTGTACACGCCTTTCTAGGCATTATGATTCTTGATTTTTTTGATAAAAAAATAGCTGAAATTGACGGTTGTATATCGATAGAAGATGATTTTCAAGCTGTTTGTTTGAATGTTACTGATCATAAATGGAAAAACGATTCTCGTCTTGCCAGCAATGTTAATTTTGTCATGTTTTCAAGTTTAGCATTCTTTTCGATATTGAATGCGCATATAAGCAACTTGTTTTCCTTCGAAGTGAAATTTTTCGCAACTCAACATTCAAATGGTATGTTTTCGATTTTCGTTTCTTTTTAATCACTTCCAATTAACTAATTTATTCTAATTAAAGGGTGGTATACGTGTGGCGCATATTATTTGGCGAAATCATTGTTCGATTCTATCATGATTCTTTCGATCGTCATAATCTTTGCTTATGTAATCGATATCTATTCAACAGTTTCGCCCAATAATTTTTTCTGGTGGCAAGTGATCAATTTATATTTATCATCATTGTGTTTTCTGGCCCTAATGAATATGAACGTTTTGTTACTACATAGATCAATTATTGCCATATTTATTGTAATAGGATTTTCACAGGGCTTTTTTCTATTATTATCCAATGTATACAATGTAATTGAAGAAATGAATTTTATCGTACGTTTTCTATCGAATTTTTCAATATATCGGTATCAATTTCATGCAACATTATGGCTTATTTATGGTGGTGATCGTTGTAAATCGTATGAAATACAATCATTGATGTATATATTTAATATTCCAACAAATGTTGAATATTTCTACGATTGTATTGTCAAATTAGTCTTATTGGTCATATTTTATCATACAATGGCATTATTAGTATTCTGTGTTAAATACAATCCATTAATCAATCGACATGAAAGAGCCGAACGTATTGAACGTTATCGTAATGAACATATTCTTAAGATAGAATCGAAACATTTATTTTAAGTTTATTGAAAATAAATTATCAAGATGAAAAAAACCATACATGCCTAATAATTGTTAATAAATAAATAAATAATTTGTAACATTATCGTCTATCATAATCATAGTAATGTTGTTGTTGACTATGACATGTATCTTTTCGTCTTTGTATGAATTGTGATGATGCAAGTGGCGATGGTGATGACCATTGAATATCATCAGAATTCAATACGATTGGTCTAACATCAATGAATCCAGGCCAATATAGGAGATTTTCAGTTTGAATATTTTCACCGTCATCTGATTTCGACGGTAATGACCATTGATTTTCATCGAATCGTTTTGCTTTCGGTGATGATCGTCGTAATGAATAATTGTGGCCAAATATTTTGGTCAACATAGCTGTAGCTAGAAATGGTATACCTAATTTGAATGCACGTCGTTGCCATCGGACAGGACTAGTGATCAACGGTTGACTGGTGGATGTACTGAACAATGATGGTGGTGACAATACTTCTGGTTGTCTAGTCGTTGTCGTCATAATTATTGCCGGATTTGATGTCGTTTTTGGTCGTTTCACGTTATGTTCATCGATTATGAAACTATTGAAAAGCCGTTGTAAATGATTTGAATTCGGTGCATATTTAGTAATATTTCGTAACATTTTCAAATTTATTATTTCCGGTAATAAAAATTCAAATGATTCAAATCGATCCGTATCACAAACACATCGACAACGATCATTTGAATGTCTATTTTTACTATTGTGGTCAAGATTCGAATTTGAAACCAAATTCAAGTCTAAATAGTCAGGAATTGTTTCAATATTTTTTCGTTGAAATCCTTTTCGTTGATTAATTGAATCATTATCCGTTTGTTTCGTCATCCGATCATTGTCATTATTCGATTGATCCAAACGGACCATTGTATAATCATCATCACGAACAACGTTGCTACTGCCATTGTATTTGATGTTGAAAAATTTATTCAAATCTTTTGTATTGATTCGATATGGTTCAGATTTTTCTAAATGAGGTGTGAGAAACAAAAAACTTTAAAATCAAATTCAAAACAAAATTTTACGAAATAAAATTACTTACCACAGGAAGCTTCGATAAAAAACACTATTATAATCACCAGATTGATGCCGTAACCATACATGATGTTCCCGTTGAATTCCAAAAAAAAAAAAAAAAAAAACGAAAACAATATGCTCGAGATACTTTTGGAGAAAATCAAATGATCAAATCGAATATTTTGAATCGAATGTGACATATTCCATTCTTTTTTTCGATCTTCGACAACCAAATGGTAATAATGTACAGAAAATAAAATCTAGTTTGCAAACAAAAAGAAAAAACACACACTAACCTGTCTTTTTTTTTCTTTTCTTTCAAACTATATCTTATTATAGTTAGTTAGAACGATCTACACACACACATTCAAACAAGCTATAGTAATATATTGAAGAATCATCAAAAACATTCGAACCGGAACAATTTCGATTATTTTTTTTTGTTTCTATTTTCTATTTTTCTTTTTCTATTCTTCACTGTCAAACTATTGTGTAAGTGTGTGATAAATACACACACACATACAATCGTGTGACATATAGGAAGTGTTTGTTGTATATATTGGTTTTGGTGATAACAATGCAAAAAAAAAATGCCAATTATCTAAAAATGGGTCAATGTTATTTTCGTTTGGGTGGTGCGGTGGTGGTGGTGGTGGTGGTAATGGTACTGGTGGGTTTATTGTATAATTATATCTATTACATTGTAACCAAAATTTAATGGTATGATCATTTACATTGGTTATTTTTTGTTGTTGTTGTTGCATTAAGGGGGATAGGAAGTATAGAGGGCGCAAAAAAAACACATTTTTTGTTAAATGATTGCTCTTTAATGAAACGTCCGAAATTTTTGAAATTTACCTATTTAATTATTTTGGAGTCCTAGAATAATTTAACATAAACAAAAAATAAAAAATATTTATACATCAATATGAAACAATCAGTTGAAAATCAGCTGTGCAAAAAGCATGGTCGGTGTGATATCTTAAGAACCGTAGCTCGGAATTTGATGAAATTTTCGGGAATTATGGACAGGATTAGTGGTTATCGTGAGTGACTAAATCGTTATATATCTCCAAGGAGAAGGGCATTTTTGGACCAATTGAAACTTAGGGTTGAAAAATTAACAGTTTTTTTCTTCACATTCAGGCTAATATCCGCCATAATATCCGGTTGTGAGCCATGATTTAGTCACTCACGATAGCCGCTAATTCTGTCCATAATTCCTGAAAATTTCATCAAATTCTGAGCTACGGTTCTTAAGATATCACGCGGACCATGTTTTTTGTACAGCTGATTTTCAACTGATTGTTTCATATTGATGTATAAATATTTTTTATTTTTTGTTTATGTTAAATTATTCTAGGGACCCTAAATAATTACATAAGTAAGTTTCAAAAACTTCGGACGTTTCATTGAAGAGCAATCATTTAACAAAAAATGCGTTTTTTTTGCGCCCTCTACAGTTCCTATCCCCCTTAATTAACCCAGATTTTTATTTTTTATTTTCTCATTTCAATTTTTATTAGAAAGAAAAATAAACAAATAAGGAAATGTAACATATAGTGTGATCATATCAGTGAAATATAAAAATTCATCTATAAAATCAGATATAAAAAAAAATTTGACAATCATCATCATCATATGGAAATGGAATGAGCAAAAATTCATTTATCATTTTTTTTTGTTCTGTTTTAGTTTGTTCAATCTTTAAATTTCATCGTACATGAAATTCATCAGAATCCAATTGATCATTATGATTATGATGATGATATGATTGTTGTTGCTGTAAATACTGATTCAATTGTCGTATATAATCATTTTCTTCAAGATATGCATACGATGGTCTGATAATATTTTCATATACAAAATGTATTGCCGTTGGATTATGTGGTATAACACATTGTACAAGTATTAATCCTTTTATAAAAAATCCTAATGGTATTAGATTACCAAATAAAAGATCAACAGTTATAAAGAATGACATGAATATCCAGAATCTAAAAAAAAAAAATATATTGGATAATTAAATTCAAATTCAATCAAAACAAAATAACTTACTTGACCAGATCAACAAGATCTTCACGTTGTAAATGTGAACAATATTTAAGTTTATAATATGAACGATATGATGGATAAAGAAACATTATAATACGTGATAATGTATCCAAAAATGTATAGCTAAATATTAGATAGCCAATTATTAATATTAATAATATACGTGCTAAAAAACGTTTCGATATATTTGTACGTTGTTCTAATTGCATTAATGCCTGTACAATAAGATTATCTTCAGTATCAAGAAAACGATCCATTGTTTCCATTACATTGTTAAACATTGTTTTTAATGCTGCAGCTTGTTGTTGTTGTTGCTGCTGTTGATGATGATTATTATTATCATTGGAATTTGCCGTAGATGATGATTTGTTTTTTGATGTTGTTTTCATTTTTTTTTTTTTTGACCGTTGAGAATTATTTTGAATTTAAATGAATGTGTAATGTAAATATAAAACAAAGAAAATGTAAATCGTCGTTGTTATTGGATGATGATCAGAAAATCAAAATCAAAATTTTGATTGCTTTAATTGATAATAATGTAACAGCAGTATCGACAACAACAAATTAAAAACATTCGATGAAAATGATGCGTTCGATTTTTTTTCTGATGATGATGATGATGATCAAATCCACTATAGTGAATTATCATGTTTTTTTTATGATGATGATGATGATGATGTCAATGTTTGTTTGATTGTTTTGTTTTGTTGTTGTCATCGACATATAATAATAATAATGATGATGATTTCAACATTTTTTTTCTGCTTTCTTTCATCCATTCATTCATCATTTTAAAGATACAATACGCATTCACATTTCAGTCAGTGATAAAAAAAGTGGATGATATCCACATCCATCCATCTAATAATAATGGATGTTTTGGACATATAATAATTAAATGCACAAACAGATAGAAAAAGAGATTGAGTGTTTGATATGTGTGTGTGTGTGTGTGTGTGTTACCACCACCACCACCATTTGTATATCATCATTATTTGGTTGTTGTATACAACAAGAAAACTGATCAAAACATTGAGAGAAAGAGAGAGAGAGAACAAGAGACGATCATTATGATCAACTGTCTGTCACTATGTATGTATGTGTGGATAGTGTATTTCTTTCAATGACGACCATCATCATCATCATCGTCATCATTAATGATAATTTACGATTGTTGATGATGATGGTGGTGGTGGTCTGTTTGGTTTGATTGGCTTTTTTTTCAACACTGTTGTTGTTGTGGCAATATTATTGTGTTGTTAATGATCGATTGTCTACGACGTTTGTCAACAACAATAATCCAATTGAATTGCCATTGGCGCCCATAATAACCAGGAAGATGAATATATTTAAAATAAAAAAAAAACTGAATTAATGAATGATAACTGGTTATTAATAGTGAATGGTCAAAAGCTCTTGATTCTTGAATGCTTACCATTCGAACATAATAGTAATAGTAGGATTCCTTTGTTTTCGAATGATAAAATGAAAATTTAAAACATTGAGAGACATTTCGATTTGATTTTACCTGAATTTGAATGACTATGCCATAATTAGACATCCTTTAGGTTCTTCATCCTTTTCCATGGCTGTTGTTGCTGCTGTCATTATTTTGACATTGAAAACAAAAAAAAATAAGTCATTGAAATTAGCAAATTTCGAACAATTTCAAATAATTTAATTTGAGTAATAGGTGGAATTTTTTTTTTTAGTTGTTGCTTCCATGAACATAAAATGGATCGAATTTTTTTTTTCGTCAAGAAAAAAAAACGTGTTGAATTTTTGTCATGGCAACATTCGGAACGACAATGTTCAAATCAATAATCGACGATGATGTCGCTGATAAAGAAGATGAAGATGATATTGATATGAAAAGTATTGGAAATATTATACGAAAAATGATAAGAGATTGGCGTATTCCCGATAATGCGGAAATTTTATCAGAAGAAACATTTTTCGAACAACAACATCAACAACAGCAACAACAACAGCAGGCAACTATTTCGATCGATTTATTATATCGAATGATTCGAAATGATATTGATGATCAAAATAGAAAACATTCAAAAAATGATCAAGAAGCTAATCGATTTTTACAAATGGGACAATATTTCATTCGACAAGGTAGATTATCGGAACTGAATTTAGCCATTAATTGTTTTTCAAGAGCCATACTTACAGCTGCAAATGATCGTCTATTATTTGAATCATATCATCATCGTGCATTGGCATTTCTTTCGAAAAGATTATTTTATTATTCATTTTTTGATTCAAATTATTATCTAGAAAATGTTATTGAAGATAGTGATAATCATCGTACCATAAGTGAATGTTATATTGAATCATGTATAGAGATAGTTGATTCAAATCTAAATAAAACTACCTGTTTTGGACGTTCTGATTCACGTATACAACGATGGATGCGTATAGCAGCCGAATTTTTGGACCGTGCACGAGTTGAATTGGCCATTCAGATGCTTTCAACGACAACAACGAAAACGAAACCATCCGATCGTTTGATACAATGGATGTATAAATTGGATGCATTAGAAACGAAAATTGATCTATCGCCAACAATGGCTGCAAATAAATTTCAATACTATCCATATAAACATAGCAATATGGAACAAGTGATGGATTTGAGTCAAAATTGCTATAAAGATAATACGGTTCAACCACGTGGCCACGATATCTTGTATGAAAAACCAATATCAATGTTGACCACAAAACCACTTCGTTATTGTGGTTGGTGTGCCAATTGGATTGGCTATAAATTCATTCCATGCGTTGGTTGTGATCAAATTATTTATTGTAATAATTATTGTCGCCGTTTGGATGAAGAATTTGGTGGCCATTTGAAAATTTGTCGCTATCATTATCGTGTTGCTGAATTATTGGGTATTGAATGTTATCTGATTTATGCTGAAGCAGCTAAAACGAAAAAAATTATTATTCCATCACCATCACCATCAACATCAACATCGACGGCAACAACGTCACGGCTCTATGATGATGAACATCGACAACAACAACAACAACAACAACCATTTAAAATGGCTATAGATAATGAAAATCAAATACGTTTTCGTTCAATCATATTATCGTATATAATACAGCAGAAAATTTTTCGCGGTACATTACAACCAAATGTTCATTATTATCGTGAAATATTAACCGATTTACGTAATCGTTATCGATCACCATTTTTAGCTGAACGTATTGCAGAAAAATTTACCATCATTAATGATGGTACAACATGTGTACAGAAAAAATCCGATATCTATGGCCATGGTATAATTGAATATTTACTCGAATGTTGTGCAACAACATCACCAACAACCAATGTTGTACCATTCAAAAAATCATTAGCTATGAATAATACGGATGATAGTGATAAACAACAACAACAACAACAGCAGCAGCAACAACAATTGGAACAATCTCGACAACGAGTAGGTAATATTGGTAGATATTTTAAATCCGGTAAAATTATCTATAAAGCATTTGTTGATTTTGATCAACGTATACAATTTCATCCACGACTTATTATACAGCTATGATATGATGATGAGAACATGATTTTGGCAAAGAAACAAAAAAAAAAAAAGAAAATTGATTTTTTATTCAAATTTTTAAATATTTTATATAATCATAATCATCAATATGTAATAATAGATAATAATAATAATGATTCAAAATTCAAATCTCAGAGAAATTTTTCAATTCAGATTAAAATTTCAATAATAATAATAGTAATAGTAGAGCAATAATAATCTGTATCAATACAAAAATATTTTCTTTGTTTGTTTGTTTTTTTTTTTTTAGTCGAATAACGTAAAGGTTAGGTTTTTTGTCACGTGTTTGTGTGTAATATTCTATAGCAAAAAAAAAGAAAAACGACAACAATAATTATGTCAAATTTTTTTAGATTATAAAATTTGTAACAAAAAAAAATTCTGTGTTTTTTCTCTCACATAAATATATCAAATACTGTCCATGTGATGTGTGTGTGTTTGTGTGTTTGTGTAGTGAAAAAGTGGAGTTTTTTTTCTAGTTTCAAAATTTTTGGTGTATCAGTGTGTCGGTGTGTGTGAAGAACTAGCAATACAAAATAATGAATGATAAAACCTACCTTTTTTTCACATGAAGAAACAAATGAAGTAATAAATTCGAGAGATAAAAAAAAATGAAATCAGATAATTATCGATTGTGTTTGATGAAGCAAAGTTTTGTGTATGTGTGTGTGTGTTTGTGGAAGAATTATATTTCAATGGTAATGATGATGATGATTGATGATGATGTTGAGATAGAAAAAAAAATGGTAGAAATAATGAAAAAATTTTGAATTTGAATCTAATAACACGAATAAAGAAAAAAAAATTCTGAAATTCTATGATTTTTGAATTTTTTTTTTGGACACGAGGATGATGATGATGATGAGATGATTATTTCAAACAAGCAATGAAAAAAAAATTCTTTCACTCCACTTAATCCATTCAATAGAGAAAAAATACTGATGATGATGATTCGATTCTTCTTCTTTGTTCGAATACAAACAAAACAAAACAAAAAAATTATCATTCACGACGGAGACGTTTATTACTTGAATTTTGTTGTTGATTTATGATTGTATGATGATTATTTGTGCGTGTTTGTCCACTACCAACAGCAGTCGTTGTTGATGAATTCATCGTTGTCGTCGTCGTCGATACAATATAATCCATTTCGGAAAATTGACCAATAGATTTACCTGAACCGACTATTTGAACAAAATTGGAATTAGATAGATTCGATTCGAAAAAGATAACTTACCTAATAATCGATTACTACCACCGCCACCAGAACGTTTTCCATGATTAAAAATGTTTACCTGTGATTGTGCTGTCAGTTGTAGCTGTATGGCCGATGTGTTTAATTTATCAGCTGTCAGAAGATTTTTAATACCAGAAAATTTTTTACTAACTAAAATGGCGACAATTTTTCCATCATTTTCATCTTGGTTATCAATACAATCCATTTTTTCAATGGATTTTTGTTTCATTTGTTCCGTATGGTTCAATTCACCATTACTGTTATTAATTTCTTGTTTTATCATTACAACAGGTGGTGGCGGTGTTGCCGGTGGTAGTTGTTGTTGACCAATTGATGCTGCACGTCTTCGCCTTCTTTCACGACCACCACCACCACCACTAGCAACGACAACAATACTTCCACTGATGTTTATATTATGATTTTCTGAATTTTCAATCGAATCATCTTGATGATCACCATCACTGATCATTGATGATTGATTAAATTGATGTTTAACATTCAATGTTGGATCAACTTTAATAATGATTTGAGATCTTGTACGATATGGAAATTTCGATATAGTCGATACAATTGGTTTTGTCCAACCAATATGTAATACAGGTGTCGTTGAATCTTCTTCCCATGCACAAAGACCATCATAAAATCTTAGCAAATGTACAAAACATTCTGGATCATCAATAATAGAATCTATTCGACCATTATCATCATCATTACCAACAGCAGCAGCAGTGGCAACAGAAGTAGAATATTTAACAACATATGGTATGAGATCATTAGATATCTCTTGAAATTCTTTATAAATTTCTTCATCATCACGTGTATAATTATATTTCATTACAACACGTGAAGCATCGGCCCATGCTTGAAATGCTTGTTTAAACTGGCGTTTTCGGAAATAATAACCACCAAGATATGTATATGGATAAACATGATAATCATTATAATACTTTTTTGCTGATTCAATAGCTTCATTAAATAATTCTAATGGATGTTTACGTGCCGTTGTTGAATGTATGGAACAAACATCTTCAATATCACCAAGATTACCTAATGCCATTGGATAACGTTCAAGGTAACCATAATCATATAATATCCAAAGAAGATGTTGTTGAAGAATTGCTAATTCTTCGGAATCTTGTGTTGCATTTATTGATAAATTCATGGCCGATACCAATGTGGCTATTGTTTGAAATCGATCACATATCATTGTATTTCCATTTAAATAAAGCCAACAATTTAATGATTCCATTTGTGATGGTATTGATTGACCACAACGATCATCATTACCACATTTTCCATGCCATGTAACTTCACATGTTTCACCTGTTACAAATATATACTCCATCAATTGAAATCAAAAATCAAAATGACAAAAACTTACCTTGGCCAAATGTAACCCATGCATGATCTTCAGACATAACAAGACGAACATCATCTAGGCCCAATATTTGACATGCAGCCAATACAGTATATGCAACACCATAACAGTCCAATTTATTTTCACTAACATAGCTATAAATTGTTTGTAAATGTGCACGATCTTTATAATGTGATCGATGTAGATTTGACCAGATTAATTCGGAGATCTTTGTTATAAGCTCACGTAAATTATTATTATTATAATTGTTGGTGGTGGCAGTTGGAGTGGTTTTTGAATCATGATTACTGTTGCTGCCACCATTGTCGTCGTTGCAACTATCATCATTATTTGGCTTTTCAATCACCACATCCGTTACACATTTATCGAGATCAATCGATTCTAAATAACAACGAGAAAAAAAAATCAAATTAGCAATTCAAAATTAGTAATCCATCAAAAAAAAAAAAAAAAAAAAAATACCGGTCTGTCATCTGTCTCAACACAACTCTCAATCTATCGATCCTTTCTCTCATTTCATTCATTCAACAAACATAACAGATGTCCCACATAAACATAACTGTCGGACAAACGGACATGACAGCTGTTCACACACGCACACAATAGTTTTTCCACTACATTAATTCAACCATGTGTCTGTCTGTGTGTCAATTGGATTCAACAAGTAAATGTAACGGATTTTTTTTTCATTCGTTGAATTCATTTCCGATTATTATTATTATAATATTGATTGATTAACACTTGGAATTGAAAATATGGCTTACCTTTAATGTGTTGTTGAAATTTTTTTAATAAACTTTCAACATTTTCATAATAAACAGTTGGTATTGGTATATCTAATGGTGTATGTATTATATTCGATACAATAGGTACAATTGGTGCAATAGATGCTTCAGCTGGTGAATAGCTACCATGATGATGATGATGATTATCATCATTCATTGTTGTTGATGAATTTCGTTCATTACTATCATTTGTCATTGATGGCTGTTGCTGATGTAATTCATGAGAATCGGATAATGTCGTCGTCGTCGAATGTTCATTATTAATCGATGATGAGGATTCCGTATGATCAATATAAAGACCACGTGTAAGTGATGTTTCAATTATACCCAATACAATTGATAATAACGCTAAATCTGGTTCATTCCGATTCGATGATTCATGATGATGATGATGATGATGACGATTACTAATCAAATCTGAATCATCATCATCATTGTCATTACATTGTCCAGGATCTAATTGTGAACGAAATAATTCACAAACAGCACCAATTGTACGTAATGGAAAAAAACTGCGTATAGATCTTGATGAATTTAATGTCGTCGTGGATGATGATGATGATGATAGCGGAAGACTTGCCTGTTGTTGTTGTTGTTCAGATTGTTTCGAATCGATTGATAAATCTGCCTGTTTATTATTATTTTGACGTCGATTCGATCGTCGTCGTTGTTGTTGTTGCTGTTGTCCTGAATGATGATTATCATTATTAATTTTGGTTGTAAGATTCTTAATTATTATTGTATCACTATTTGTTGGTAACGTTGTTTGTGTAGGACATGTTGCCAATGTCGATATGTTCGATGACGGCTGATGTTCCGTTTTTGTTGTTGTCGCTGTCACTGTTGCTGTTGCTGTCGCTATAGCTGCTACTTTTAATGTTCGATTTCGTAAATTCATCGTCGTCGTCGTAATTGGACCGGATGTTACAGGTATATTTTTATTTTCATTCTCATTATTGTTTTTGTTATTTGTTGATAATTTAATATGATTCGTTTGTTGTTGTTTTGTTTGTAAATTTAGTTTATTATTATTATTATGACGTAGGTTTGATGAATGTCCAATCAATGATGATGATGATGATGATGATGAAATGCTTGAATTATTAAAGTGATGATTCGCTGTCGTTCGTCTACTATTTTGTCGATGTCGGCTACCTAAATTTTGCCTTTGATTTCTTTCAACATAACTACCATCACCAGCATCAACATTATTACCACCCATATCATCATCATCATCGACATTATTATTACATTGATGATGATTATGATTACCACCATCAATAACAACGATCGATTTCGTTGATGATGATCTTTTTCTATGTTGTTGTTGTTGTTGTTGATGATGATGATGCTGTTGTTGTTTTTGTTGTCGTTGTTCATTGTATAGAACACCGGCATTATTATTATGGGCTGTCATTCGTTTTTGTTGTTGTTGTTGTTGTCTTGGTCGTTTTGATTTTTTTCTGGATTTATGGTTCAACGAATTATTATTATTATTCGATGAACAATAACAAGATGTTGATGATGATGATGATGATGACAGTTCATGTATGTGATGATTTAATAATTCATCAAATGTTTGCAATCGATTATTATCATAATCATGATGATTCATCAATGCAGATGAATTAAATTTTTCCAAAACATTGTCATTTTTATTGTTATTGTTGGAACATTTATTTATTTCCGTGTTTTGATTCTGTCGTTTTTCTTTAATAGTAGTTGTAGTAGTAGTAGATTCATTGATGATGTTTCCATCATCGCCACCACTACTTTTACCATTAACAAAATTACTCAACGTATTCCTGCTACTGTTGATGCTGCTGCTCGTTTGTTGATTGAAATTATTCGTGTTTGTGCAGCTGCTGTTGTCGTTGTTGTTGTTGTTGCTGCTGCTACTGCAGCTAGTCCTGGTTTTAGTTTCCAAATTTCCAATTGTGATAGCGGTAGCAGCAGCAGTAGTAGTAGTAGTAGTAGCGGCAGCGGTATAATTCCAGACAGATTCTTGATTTGTATCACAAGAATTTATCTGATGATGATTATGATTATGATTATTGATTATTGAATATTGACAACTAGATGATAACGATGATGAATAATGATTATTTGTGGATTTATAATATTTACCATCGCTGTCATCATCATCATCATGATGGTTCGATTGAAGCTTATTGAATAATATCGATGATGATTGAATTTTAGTATTCAAAGGAGTAGTTGTTGTTGTTGTTGCTGTTGTAGTAGTGGTAGATGATATCTTTTCAATATCATCTTGATCATGACAAGTATGATGATGATGATGATGACCATCAATTTGTTGTTCTTTGTTGTTGTTTAGATTATTAAAAGTTGAAATGATGATTTCATCATTCAATGATGAAGTACAAGAAGAAGAAGAAGAATCAGGAATATGCTGTGATGATGATGATGATGATGATAATCTGGTAAAACTATTATGGTGGCATTGATGATGTTGATTTGACGCAATTGCAATCCAGTTTGCTGCTGCTGCTGTTGTTGTTGTTGTTGTTGTATAGGTAGCCATATTAATAAAATAAATTTGAAATTTTCATAATGATGAAGATTCGACTCAATCAATGTTTTACTATAGCTGATTTTGTCTTGGTTTTGGGTTGTTATTTCCATCCGATCAAAGATGTGTGTGTGTGTGTGTCTGTCTGTGTACGTGATGGATTCTTTTACTACTCACCGATTTGATGCATGAGTTGAGAATAAGCGAGGGTATCCACACACACACACAAAATGATTCTTTTCTGGTTTTCTATTTTTAGAAATTTACTTTTCCTGGTGCATCATACCACTACTCATCAGAAACGCAACGAATATACATAATCGTGTGATCAGAAAAAAAATCGCTATATAATTTTAAGATGATTAAGATGATGATGGTAGCTGAAGCTAAAATGAGGGTAGTAGTTTGTCGGTTTTTTTTTCTTGTCTGGCTAGAATGGAATTTCCGGGATTAAATATATGATGAAACAAACAAACAAACCAAAACACGTGATCACATTATAATAATATATGGATTTTCATTTGGATAATTTTTTTTTCACATGATGATAGTAAATGAATGATTATCATAAACAAAAATGTTTTGATTTTGGTTATTTAACCTTTCATGTGTCATGACACAAACACAAACGATGACCAAATAATATCATGTCAAGGTTATCACGGTATTTATATAATATGTCTGTGTGTGTGTATATTGTGTATGTTGTGTATTCACATATGAAGACAAAAAAAAAATTGAGACCAACCTCCATTACACACACACAAACAAACACAAATCCCATTGGTTTTGTTTAAATGCTGTTTGCAAATAAATAAAAGTGATGATGATGATGGTTGTAGGGGGTATAAACATCCGGTTGTACCGCCCACATTATTATTTTTTATAATGAAATTGGGAACAACCTTACCTTTTGGTTTGGTACGTTTTTTTCTTTTCAATTGAACGTCCATATTTGTTGTTGTTGTTGTTGTTGTTATGTAAAACTCGTTTTTTTTCACGTATCGATTTTTTTTCATGGTTTGGTTTGAATGTGCTTGTGGTTGGTGTCATATGACCAGAACAACAAAATTCAGTCTGTCAAATTCATGTTTTAATAATGATACGATAATTGAGAATGATGAGAGATTACACTACCATCCTTCGAACAATGATGATGATGATTATATGTGAAATCAAATGATGAAAAGGTGGGTGAGATCAGATGAGAATGGCCTTCAACAAAACAGAAAGGGCAAATGTCAAGGTTAAAACAAATGAAAAAAATTTCAATGTCAAATTTTTTCAATTCCAATGTTTGGTGTGTGTGTGTTATTGTGTGCAGATGATGATTTTGAAATCGAATGTTCAAAAAATTATATAAAGATGATGATGATGATGGTCGATTCGATAGATCGATACATCGATGGTGGTGATTCATTTGTGCGAATTCTGAATTCAATCAACAATGATTGTTCTTTTTGGCCATCATCGTCTACGTTATTGTTTTCCAGAAAATAAAAAAAAAAGAAAAGAAAAACAAACCTAAAACCAACAACATTTAGACATTTTCGTTGTCAAGGACACAGTCTGTAATACATTTATAGACAAAAAAATGTTGGTCGATTAAACACCAAAACAGACACACATACACGGCAAAAACAGAAAGAAACTGTTGGAATGTCATCATCATGTGACCAAAACAAAAAAAAAAACCATCATCATCATCATCATCATTGGCCTTGAAATAGAAAAAAATGGCCATCTAGTGTGGCCACTGATTCATTCGATCGAGAATATTCTCTATCGAATGAATGACCTGTAGTGGATTTGCACATATCAATGACATGGCAAATTGTAGAAAAAGGAAATTCTCTCGAGAATAATTTTATTTTATTTTTTTTTATTCAAATCAATCAATTGATTAGGAAAGAAAACATTTTTAATTTGATGACTACAAAAATTTAAAATTTTTCTATTTTTTTTCGAATTTAACACATTCATTCACTTTTTTTAGCCATCACGGTCTGTTGTTATTTTTTTTTTGTGTTCAAACAGCAACCTTTGTAACAATCATATAATATTCATATGATAATAGTGAAAACAACATGACAACATAAAGTGAAACCAAAACTTTATCCTTGGTTCCTTCACGGAAATAAATTGGAATATGTTCATTCATCTATGAAAAATGGAAAAAAAATGATTCAGATTAGATTCAGTAGAGCACACATTTTCATCATAAACTGATTGTGTTATATAATATACCTGATACCAGATACGTTTCTTTTGAATATTTTTATATTGCTGCAATTCATACAATGGATTCGTTGGATCTGGACATGCTGGCAATTCAGAATCCGGTATATCTTTCCATGATTTCCAGCCATGTGGATTTGGTTTTGGTGCCGGTGCAGCCGATAATGCTCGCATTGCGGTGTACTATTTAAAAAAAAAAATTATTGAAAATCAACAATGTGAAATAACTTTTAAAAAAAAAATCAATCGAATTTTACCTTGAACAATGTCGGATTCATCATCATTGCACGACGAACATAAGCGGTACGAAGTAAATTGGCCATCGTTTTAAATTGGATTATTCAAAAAATTTTCAATCTTTCCAAAAGAAAAAACACGATCAGGACAAATATAATCGAATATATCACACAAACAAAACAAGACAATAACAACTCGGTCAAACTCACGAAATGAAAAAAAAACGGTGCCTTCCATATAGGACGTACGACATGTAATAAACGTCACGTGCACGTGTGTATTAAAAATAAAATATTTTTTCATAAAACGAAAATTATTATTATGGAAAAATCCGATAATCATCAAGATGGTGTCATTATTGAAAAAGGTAACGAATTGAATATATAGATTATTGTTGTGACCTAATAATTGATTATTTAGGTATAGCACCGATCCGAAAAGAATTTCTTATCGAACGTTCGACAAATATTTTCATTGAACAAAAAAATGAATTAATCAAAGATGGAGATAATGATGATGATGACAAATCTGAACATAAACGTAAAATAATTTCGGAAAATGATAATGAATCAATTAATCATGATGGTGATGGCGATATCGAAAAGAAACGGAAAAAAAAGATGCGTGGTCAAAATAAACAACGTCGTGGACAGATGCATAAAGCAGTGAAACAATTGGGACAAACCCGACATCGAATATGTCGTGGTTATTTTCGTGATAATAAATGTCCATTCGGTGATGGTTGTACATTTTCACATGATATCGATGCATATCTGGCCGAAAATCCTAACCGTAATGATATCGGTGATCATTGTCCAAATTTCGAACGATTCGGTAAATGTAATGCTGGAATATTTTGTCGTTTTGGTAGTGGCCATCTTCGTGATGGACGTTATAATGTGATCGATGAGGAAAAATTCGAACGTATTAGCCGTGAAGATCGAACGTTGAATTTTCTTGCCAAAGATGTACAACTTCAGCTAAGAAAACGAAAATATAATTTTGGTGATGCCAATCAAATAAGTCAACGAATTTGTTCAGCAGATAATGTTCGATTAGCAGAATTGAAAAAAGAATCACGATCATTGCCATTAAAACGAACGGTTGATTTTCGTGGCAAACTTTATCTTGCACCATTGACAACTGTTGGAAATTTACCATTTCGTCGTATTTGTAAAGAATTCGGTGCCGATATTACCTGTGGTGAGATGGCCGTCAGTTCATCGCTTTTAGAAGGTTCCAGTTCAGAATGGGCACTAATTCGTCGCCATTCATCTGAAGATATATTCGGTGTACAATTATGTGGTTCAGGACCAGATCAATTGGCACGTTGTGCCCAGATTATTTGCAATGAATGTGATGTTGATTTTATCGATTTAAATATGGGCTGTCCAATCGATCTGATTTATCGTAAAGGTGCCGGTTGTGCACTTATGGAACGTCGACGTAAATTAGATAACATCATCTACAGTAAGTCATGATGTTTTGAAATTTTTTCAACAAAAAAAAAATTTAATAATAATTTCCATCCATCATTCAAACAAAAAGGTGTATCATCAGTTATAAACGTACCGTTTACATTAAAAATGCGAACAGGTGTACATAATGGAAAAAATATAGCAAAAAATCTAATCACCACTGTACGTGAATGGCCACGTAATCGTTTGTCAATGATTACATTACATGGTAGATCACGTGAACAACGGTATACAAAATTGGCTGATTGGTCATATATTGGTGAATGTGTAACCGAAGCTCATAAATCTGTTGATGATGATAGCAAAGATTATGAACCATTAACTATATTTGGATCAGGTGATATATTATCACAGGAAGAATATTATGAAAAATTAGAACAATACAATGTTGATGGTATTATGATTGGACGCGGTGCATTGATTAAACCATGGATATTTACGGAAATTAAAGAACGTCGTGTTTGGGATATACGTTCAACGGAACGTTTAGACATTCTACGTCGTTTTGTTAATCATGGTCTAGCCAATTGGGGTTCCGATAGAGAAGGTGTGGAAAAAACACGTTGGTTCCTATTGGAATGGCTTTCATTTCTACATCGTTATATACCGGTTGGTTTATTGGAACGATTACCACAACATATTAATGATCGTCCACCTAGATATCATGGACGTGATGATCTCGAAACAATGATGGCATCATCATCTTGTAGTGATTGGATCAACATCACTGAAATGCTTCTTGGCCCAGTGGATGATGGTTTTACATTCATTCCCAAACATAAAGCATCTTCTTATTGAATTTTATTTAAATTTTTTTTTTAAATTCTAAATTAAATTAATTAAATTTTTTTTTTGGACAAAGATTTTGGTTTCATTCAACAAAAGGTGGTAAACCAAATTGTTCGGGTTTAAATTCTTGTAATGATTTCAATACTATCGATGATTGGACAGAATTTTTTGGCATACGTGAATCCGGCACCCAAACAGATTGCATACCGGCTGCATTTGCAGCCTGAATACCGGCAACTGAATCTTCAAATACAAGAACATTTGACATTTGTGATTCCGAAACTGGTGGCTGAAATCTTCGTGCACAAACTAGAAATGTTTGTGGATCTGGTTTACCACGTACTATTTCTGGATCATTCGATGCAATCAATATGTGATGAAATAATTGAAATAATTCCGGATGATGTTTAGTTTTCAAATCGAATGCAAATGCTTTTGAACTTGTTGCTACAGCTATTGGTATTCCATGGCTATGTAAATGGCGAATCAATCGTTCAGCGCCAGGCATCAGTGGAACAAATTCGGTGAAAACTTTTCGATATTCTTCATCCACCAAACGGGAATATTCATCAACAGTCAATGGCAATTCAAGTTCATCGATAATAATCTGTGATCCTTCTGGACCGATACGGCCCATAGTTTTCACTATATGAAAAAAAACCATTACAAAATGAATGACAAATTCTATCATGTATGAAAACTTACTTTTCACTTCAAATGGATATTCATGACCATAACGTTTTGTTACCGAATTGATGGCTTTTTCATACAACGTTTCCGTATCTATCGTTGAAATCAATGAATATAGAATAATTTAACGAGAGAGAAAACAACGAAAATTTTTTTTTTTTGTTACCCAAAATCAAACCATCCATATCAAAGATAACATGTGTGATGGTTTTCTGTGGTTGTAACGGTGTTACCGATGATGTTGATGATGATGATGACATTGTCTTCACTTGAATGATAATTGATTAAAACAACAACGACAAAAACAAAAATTCAAATTGGAAAAAAAATCGAATCTTTTTTTTTTTTGGTATACAAAAATAAAATACAAAAATGATCTTGATGGATAAATGAAAAAATCACAAATGACAACAACAACAACAATCAAAAAAATCGAATCAGAATACAATAATTGATTTAGAGAAAATGTTATAAAATATCTGGGATATGGATCGATTCCGGTTCATTTGTTTGTTGGCTTTTTTTTATTTTTAATTCGAACACAAACACGCCAATCTTGTCCTTGGATGCATGCTGTTTACACACACACACACACACAAACACAAACACACACAGGGTGCCATCAATGAATAATGTTACCAAATGTGTTCTGATGTAATTCGATTGTAATTCTTTTTTTTCATTTCCCATCATCTGTTTTGGTTCCAACAACAATGGTATCATTATCATTGGTATTCATATCATTCAAACCAAATTCTTCATTCTGTTCCCAGCTACGTTCATAATATTCAACATTAACATTATCGGCTTGTTCAACGAAACTATTTCCACATGGATCATCCAATATGATTGTCATGTCTAACATATCCGATAGACGTGTTTTTAATCTATCAATTTTTTGACGGATTTCTTCACGCGATGAATCACCATCAATGAATGGATTTGTTTTTCGTAGATCATCGATCATATTCATACCTAATCCTTGTACGGTTGTATAACGTCCAGAACCAGATGAATGAAGTGTCAATGATAATTCCGGTATCGATATATTACATGTATCGGAACGTATAACTTCTTTTTTCAAATCATTTTCATTACGAATTTTCATGGTAATACGTACACCATGAGATCCGATACCAGTACCGGATTTAACCTCATTAGTACGGCTACCACATATTTCACAATTGGTGGCCATTATAATTATTTCTTTGAAATGTGGTATTTTCGTCAATTTCATGTTCGTAAAACATGGTGCATTACAATTTGGACAATTTGTTTGAAATTGTAAAACTTCATCTTTAAGATTATCGGCTGTTCCGTCGTCATCGATATTATTTTCATAGATTCCAAGTAATTTATCCTCGTCGATTGTTCGTATAAAATTCGTTACTTTTAATCGTGGATCTGGTTCAGGTGCAAGGAAATTTTCAATAAAACTATTGCCACTTATATCTTCAATAATCAACGTGAATGGTTCACGTGTTTCTTGTAGACCGTGCATTCGTTCGATAAAATCCACCATAGCGTTTCGTTGATCATTATCGATTTGTTCATTAAGTTCAAGGGAATATTTCAAACCAGTAATGGCACGTTCTAAGATTCCTTCAACAGTTGTAACCAAACCATTTTGTTGTTTAATTTCAAAATCCAATTCTGGAATTTTCACTCGTGACCATTCGGTTTTTATCAATTGTCGGCTAAGATCTTTCACGTCCATTACCATCAATTCAAAACGGACACCTTTTTCGGCTATTTTTGCAGCTGGTTGTAGTTCATTATTACGATAATTACAATGTAAACATTCGAATGACATGACAACTACTTGATGAAAAAATGGAATATCTGTCAACAGCATACGTGTAGTACCATCTTTGCCACAATTGACACAATAACAATTTTCAATTTCAGTCATATCGTCATTCGGTTCATCGGCTATTTCACGAAGATCGTTGAATAATTTTTCCGTCATGTTTTTTTTTTTTTTTTTGTTGGTCAAATGTACTTAAAAGTTGATAGAAAAACAAAAATCATTCGTCGAATTTAAAACAAAAAAAACACATGCATGCAACATGCAACATCATCATCATCACTATCATCGATTGTGATGAACGACTATTTTTGATATTTTTTTTCAAAATTTTCAAATTCGCGCTTCATCATCAAATCATGAATCATCATTACACATTGGATGATGATTCGTGTAAAAATTTCAATTAAAAATTGCAATCACAAAACGTGAAATCCAGTGAAATGCTCATTTTGTTTTGTTTTATTATTCAACACAGCAGGTGGTGATGGTAGCCATTTAATTAATATAAACAAATCAATAATGCTCAAATCGAACAATTCTTGAAAAAAAATACGAAGAAAGATATTCTATCATCATCATCATCAAAATTTTCTGACCTTTTTCGTTTGTTTATTTTTGATCTTGATTTTGACATTTTTTTTTTAATTTAATTTTTTCATTTCATTTCATGGCCATCACTGAATTTCTTCATTCTACACATCACATGTCTACTTTGTCTTTATTCTTCTCTTTCGATTATCTTGTTTTGATGTGTATCTCTGTGGAATAAAAAAAAAATGCTTGATGCCTGTGTGTTTCATATATAATTACCATGTCTGAAATGTTGTCAAAGATTACAAATGGTATAATCTAACAACAGAAGAAACAATGATGATTATTATTATTTTTTTTTTGTTCACTAATCTCTAGTCACGATAATGTCGATGAATGATGCTCTAAATCCAATCAAAAATGCAATAACAACAGCAATCACGATGTTCTAGAAAAACAAAACAAAAAAAAAACAGAAAAAAATTTGAATAATAACAAAAAAAATAAATGTTGAAAATTCAAAGTGATGAAATCGTTGCCATAGTGTTATTTTTTTTGCCAAACTTTTAAATTGTTTTTCTTGTTGTTTTTGAAAAAATTAATGACGATAAAAACCGAGATCAATAACCGGCCAAAAAAAAAAGGATTGATTCCATTACCATCTTGTAATGTCAATGATTTCTAATAATAATCTTGTCATTCGAGTTTTTTTTTTTTGCACGGTATGCGGATATTAGTGTTATTTTTCTTCTTGATGAAACTTTTATATACTTGATTTTTAATATAATCCTTTTATTACGGTTGTTGGGTTAATGGATGGCGTTTTCAATGTTTTCATTGCCATCATCATCATACGATTGCTGATGACGTTGTTGTTGTCGTTTTCTTTTTTTTTTTTTCTTTCTGATGATAATTTCGAATGGAATTTCAAAAGTGATCTTTATCTTGTTGTTATTGAATTCATCATTGGATGATGATTTTTTGTTTTGATAGAAAAAAATTTAAAAAAAAACAGTTGTGACCACTGTCCACATTTCACAAATCATCACGAGAAATATAAAAAAAAATTGAACAAATCTTCAAGATTTTTTTTTTAAATTTCTTTTCTTTCTAGAATCAAATTTGATCAATATTAATTCGATGATCATAAAATTGGACAACAATGGCAGTTCGTTCGTATGAATAAATAACGGTGAGAAATAGGCCCCCCAAAAAAAAAGTTCAACGACAGGATAGCCCCCCGAATCGATCATATTGAGGTTTTTTTCCTCACTCCCTGTCCGACTGAAATTTGAATTTTTTGCTTTTTTGATCGTCTTCTTCAATTGTGATGCAAATAAATTCATGTTCCAAAATGATAATGATGATGATGGTGCGAAATTTTTTTTTTATGACATCAAAACAAAAGACGATTTATGCCATGCCATTCCATTGATCATCATCATCGAAAAAAAAACTTGTTGTTCGTTCCAAACGACGTCGTTAATGTTTGGAACAAAACAGGTAAACAAAAGAAAAAAAAAATTTTTTTTTCTTTTTTTTCGATCAATCGTACAAATGATGGCCATCATTTGTGATCATCAAAAAAAAAAAAAAAACATACACACACAGACAAACAAAGATCATGAACGAAGTCATCGACGATGGCCATATCGAATGTTTGTATTATTATTTTAAATATCGTATACGATATAATCGATAATAAATATATGAAAAAAAAACAATCGATATATCGAACAATCATAATTCCTTCCTCTTACTGTTTGTCTGTGTGTGTGTGTGTGTGTGTTCGATGCTTCTTCATCATCATATTCATCATCAGAGAAAATTTTTTCATGCATTTTATCATCGGTTATCATCATCGAATCATGAATCAATCAATCAATTATGAGGAAAAAAAAATTGAATTTTCTTTTTCTTTTTTTTTGAATCATGTTTTATCAGATCTTTCATCGAATGACGTCGAATAACTACCATCCATTCCATTCCATTCCATTTCTTCTTCTTTCATTCATCCCTATGGTCTTTAGCTGCTGTTCGTTTTATCATTCACTATGTATGATGGTGGTGGTGAGCTTCATCATCAGTTATCGTCATCGTCTCTCAATTTTTATTTTCTTTCAACAACAACAACAACAACAACAACAAAAAACAAGTAAAGCAATGAATACACTATTAATACAGATTGAGATTTTTTTCTTTTCATTTCATTTCAAGTATCGTCGTCAAGTATATTGGATCGAGTATATCAATCGAACAAACGAGAATGGAATGAAATGAATGAAATCATCAGATTTTTTTTTCTTCTTCTTCTTCTTTGCAAACATTCAATGAATGCAATATGCACAAATTTGGACATCTAATTTAACAAACAAAAAAAAACTAATTGTGAAATAGATTCGACGACGATGATGACAACGAAAAAATGCATCCAATAAGTTTCACCATACAACATCTTTGAATGGATAAAAAAAAAGTGATTCGAATTCGAATCAATTGATTGTGTGTGTGTGCATTCCATAAACAAGTGAATGATTTTGGTGGTGTCGATTTTTCTGTTTTATCAATTTTCATCATCAATAGTAGTGTTGATGATGATAATCAAAGTGGTGGTGGTGGTGGTGGTGGTAGTCCATCCATCTTAATTGTTTATAACTGGTGATAATGATCATCATGATGATTGATGATGATGTTGACCATGTGTACTGAATCAACAACAACTGAATGAGGTGAAACCCTTATTTTTTTTCTCGGTTTGTTAGAAACAAAACAAAACAAAACAAAAAAACGATTGATAATTATCATCATCAACATCAACATAATTATTATTATTATAATTATCATAATCAGAAATTTGAAAATTATACAGCAAAATACTACCACCATCACCACTACATTATACATTTTTTTTCTTCCTTATTCTTTAAATTCATTTGATGCAATCATCACAAATTAAAATAATCAAAAAAAAAAACAGAATTTTTTTTTGCTTTTTCAAGTTTCAAAAACAATTTTTGTTTTCCAGTTTCAACACGTTTTCATCGAATGTATGCATTGAACATTTATCGTCATTATAAATCATATAATAAAAAACGACAAACAACAACAGGTGACCAGTAATTAATTTTGTGTGCATGTGTGTATGTGTACGTGACTGTATATTGTGTCATAATAAAAATTTGAAGAAAAAAAAATTTTTTTTCGAATGGAAAAATCATCATCACCATACTGGTCATTGGGTCAAAAACCGTTTTCATTTTTTCATTTTTCATTTGTTTGTTTTGTTTATTTGATCGGTTGTTGAAATAGTCGACTTATCGATTATTTTATGATGATGATGATGATTTTATGACATTTTTCCGTTGTGTTTGTTATATATAAACAAAAAAAAAAGAAACCATTAATCAGATCAATGACCCAGTAATTTGAACACACAATTGATTAATTTTTTTTTATTCAGTGGAATTGATTTTTTTAATTGAAAATTCCAAAAAAAATCATGTCATCAAAATCACCATCATCATCATTAGTCATAATCATTGTATTATTGACCATGATTCTAATTCCAAATGATCTCATTATTGTTATGGCTATGAATACAACAACAAATATGACGACGACGACCACGACCACGACTATGACTACGACAGCAGCGATCGATTCGAATATCATCAATGATCATAATGATCATCATCATGGTATGTTTCATTCGGGAATATTCATGATTGGAATTTAATAATTTTTTTTATTCAATCATCATCAGAGATTATTATTGTCGATGATGCTGATATTGATGATAATGATGTATCAATAACAAATCGTTCAAATACATTCTATTCATTGGCAGCGGCTGGACCATCAGAAAGATCATCATCAGTTGATAATAATCTAACAATAATCGATGATGATACAATTGTCGATGATTTTTGGGATTCGCCAAGTACACATCCAATAGTATCGTCATCATCAGTGAATTCATCAACGACTAATGTTACATCGACAAGGAATAGTGGTTCATCGTCATCGTCATCATCACCATCGCCATCACCATCACCATCATCATTTTCGACAATGGCTGCTAGTACTTTATCATCGACACGTTCAACAACACCATTTTTACCACCAATGCCTTCGGTTATTAACATGGTCATCATTATCATCATCAACATTACCGCCACCATTTACAAATATACAACGTACATCACCATTTACAAATAAACCATTTATAATGTCCAGTGGTGGTGGTGTTGGTGGTAATCATGAATCGAATCGAAATGACAATGGTGATGCATCATTTAGTGAATTAGCATCAAAAATATGGAAAATCATTTTGCATGGTACAAACATGAATTCCGAAGAATTACGTATGTGTAATCGGACATTGATACAACAACATTTTAAACAATCAAGTCGTCGTAAAGTAGCTAGAAATATGAAAAAAGATTTGGAAAAAATATTCAATGAATGGAATTATCGTTTCAGTATAATAGTAAGTTCAACATCGCGAAATACAATGGGAAAAGCATTGCATGGTGTTTGGATGTCCATTTCGATAAATGGTGTACATTATTTCATAACTGCTACGCATAAACTAGTGGATGGACCTAAAATTAAAGAAGAACAAATGGAAAAAATTGAATATTGGGCCCATGTACATGCAATCGCTGCACGTAATATGACCGGTTATCGTCGCTATAATCGTATTGCATCGAAATTAAAATTTGATTTGGATCGTTTTTATGGCCATGGTAATTCATGGTCAGTAATAATCGTAAAAAATCCATTACTTGTAAAAGCAAAAATATTAGAAGATCCTGAATATCATATAGAATTTTCACGTTTAAATGGTGGTCATTTTATTGTGTTTCGTGGTGGTCAACCAATCGAAAATGTTGATGGTGGTGGTCGTCGTAATGGACGTGTAGATCAATCAATACCACCAGATGAACCAGAATCTGATGATCATACATTAGAAATGGATACTGAACATGAAGATTATCGTAACAATATCTATCTTATGATGACATAATAATCATCAGCTAGTTTCGTCGTTATTTTGTTCATCGAAAAAAAAAAAATTTTTTTTTGTAACATAACATATCTCTACACTCTATCATTCATATCAAGGCTCTAATTTTCCTTCGTTCATTTCTTATTTCATCATCATCACATTATTTTGAATTTGCAACAACAACAACAACAACAACAAAAAAAATCGATCGAAAAAAAAAATTTCGTAAACATTTCCAACATGATTTTTGTTGTTTTTGTTTGTTTGTTTGTTTTGAAAATGGATTTTCATTTTCATTTTTTTTGTCAATTTGTAATTGTAAAAAAAAAAAAAATAAAAAATTTCAATCATCACCATTTTTTTTTGCGAAAAAGAATGTGCATATATATATGGATTACAATCATTTGTACATTTAAATTAATTTTTTTTTTTTTTTAAAGATGACGATGATGATTATGGTGATGATGATGATGATGTTCAAGGTTAATCGATTGATTGATCTTGTGTGTGTATGCGTGCTATCCAATAATAACAAATGATGATGATTTACACACACACACGCATACACAAAAAAAAATTGATTGCAATTAATGGCAACAAAATTATTTCTTTCTTTGATTTGATTTCTTTAGCTGAGAAATATTGGATTTTTCTTTTCTTTTTTCTCTCATAAATCAATGAATGAGAATGGATTAGAAATTTTGACACCATATTAAAACGGTAATAATAATAAACCACTTGATGTTTCCAAATGTTTCCAAAAATTTTTTATAAATGAACAGGTCGATAATTGGGATTGGGATTGGTATTCCGGCAATCGGTTATCGATGATGATTGTCGGTTGATGGTTGCCATTAGTATTGAGTCAAAAAATTTTTTTTTTTTTTTTGTTCTCTGAGGATTAAAAACAAAAGAAAAAAAAACATTTTTTCTTGCCAATAATAATCCTCAATTAAAATTTTTTTTTTTTTTGTTTCAGATCCACTATTAAGCACCGAGAACAAGACAGATGTTTGTTTGTTTGGTATGTGTTTGTGTTTGTGACTTTGTGATTCTGAAATTGAAACATTCACAACATTCATGACGTTTGTGAATACACAACATCAAAAAAAAAAAAAAAAAAATTTTATCGATTGATTGATTGATTGATATTCATTGACGTAATTGAATGACGAAAATATTGTTGTGTTGATGCTGTTGCTTTTGGAACACTGTAAAAACGATGACAATTTATATGACTCAGCAGCAGCAACAATCCAATGTCAATGTCAATGATAATTCAATACAAATGAAGACAAATAGAATGTTGGTCAAAGCAGAAGTACATCATCATCATCATTCAAATGGTGATTTAAATCAACAACAACAACAATCATTTCCAATATCATGGTTTGAATTTGATGATGATGATGATGATGGTGATGGAGAATTTAAAACGGATCCATCATATTTACTACGAATGAGCGATGTAAGTGATGATGATGATGATGATGATCTTGTAATAGAATTTTTTTGTTTTGTTTCATTTTGTAAATTAAAAATCCAAAAATATTAGAATCAATCCATGATGAGTGTGGATACAAGTTGTTCATCAATCATTGATTATAATGATGATGAAAATTTGTTGATTGAAGATAAAGTGTTGAATAAATTGGATAATATTTTAATGAATGCCGCCATTAATAATGATGATGGAATGGATCGATGTTCAAATTTCAAAAATGATGATGACGACAATGATAATAATTCAATTAAAGATGACGATGATGATGACGATGGTGATACGTTTTCATGTTGTAGTAAATCATCGATACTTTGTAGTCCAGCCAATTATCAATTATTAAAAATCGATAATGGTGACAATAATGATGATCAACAACAAAATGATGTGAACACAACGGCAATTGATAATGATCATGCACAAATTATTTGTACAACAACAACAACAACAACAACAATGAATAAAGGAAATTTTCTCAGAAAAATCGAACGTTTTGGTACTGATGTTTGTGATACATGTCTTTTTCCATTAGCATTACCAATGGATGGTAGTGATATTTATCGTGGTCATTCAACATGGGAAAGTATTGATTTATTGGCTGATTGTGTCCTAATGTTATGGACCGAATCATCATCATCATCATCAACAACAACAACAATAACAAATCAACGATCTCTGAACAATGTTCTTGGTGATCCAATACGATTTCTTTGTTTTCATTCTGAACTTATGGATGGTCGGAAATTTCCTTATGTAAAATCAAATATTGGACGGAAATATGATCCATTACCATTTCGTCGTTGGTGTTCAGAGCTTGATTTACGTGGAATGATGGCCAACAATGATAATCAACAACAGTCTGAATCGGCATCATCATCAGTAATGGTCGAAACAGAAGATGCAGATATGATATTGGAAAATTTTCGACGAAAATCACTAACCATTTGTCGACAATTTGCATATAAACAAGAGCTACAGAATCCAAAACGTTTAGCAGCACGTATAACACGATTAGAACGACAGAATTTTTTACAATTAACACGACGTGAAGTATTGAATTATTTATTCGGGAAAATTCCCAGTAATAATCAGAATCTACATCAAATGATTCGATTTGCTCGAGAATTATCTCAACTGGTTGGCTGTTGGATACTAACGGAAACATCTGTGGAAGGACAAAAACAAACAATTGCAACCATTATTGAGGTAAAGATTGACTCTTGATTATCAATTAATCGGATTATCCGATTATTTCATTTCTTATTCATAGGTTTCCTTCATATTATTTATGAGAAAAAATTTTCAATCATTCGAATCAATAATGCGTGGTTTACGTTTACCATCAATATATTCATTACAAGAATCATGGCGTTCATTACGTCTTAATAATCCTATTCATTTTAGGTATGTGTGTGTGTGTGTGTGTATGATTTATTTGCATATTCATCAACCTTTTTTCTTTTGTCAATAGAATTTATCACTACCTCACAACAGTAATCACTAATCAATTACAACAGA
The DNA here is from genome assembly GCF_024713945.1 of Dermatophagoides farinae. NCBI lineage: Eukaryota > Metazoa > Arthropoda > Arachnida > Sarcoptiformes > Pyroglyphidae > Dermatophagoides > Dermatophagoides farinae. The sequence goes on along the minus strand of NC_134685.1, from coordinate 517,487 downwards.
AATCATCATTGATATGTCATCCATCTAAATCATCATCATCATCATCATTATCATTACCATCATTGGCTTCGTTTTTTGAAACACTAAGATTACGATCATTATCGATTATTTGTCGTTTAATTGATGAAGATGATGATAATGATAAAAATGGTGACCATCATCATCATCATATCAATGTAAGAAATATAGGAAATCAATCATTGATTGATATTATCAATGAATATCAATATAAAGATGTTCATATACGACAAAAATTGAATGAATTAACTGCAAATGAACGGCAACGACGACTACGACGGCAACGAAAACAAATGGCCAAAATGGTGAAAAAAACCGAAACAACAATGACAACAAAAAAACGATTTTGGCCATTTCCCGTGATGATGAGGAAACGTAAAATAAAACAACAAAAAGAAATGATAATCAACAATGATGATGATGATGATGATGTAACTATTGCAGCATCGTATATGTCATTATTAACAAAAAAATTTGATCCATCATCCATAAACAAAGGCGGTGGTTTTCCACATCATCAGCAAAATGATGATTGTTTACGATCATTACGGATGTATATTGAACAACAATTTGTCGTTGCACGTGATCATCAACCATTAATGCCTGATCGTTGGCGTATCATATCCATAAGGAATATTGGTACAAACATCCATCGTTTATTGACCATAGAATTTTTGAAATTATATAAACATTTTATGGAACAAATTGAACAATATAGATTTTAGAAAAAAAAATGGAAAGAAAAAAATTTGTGTTTGTTTGTTTGCGATGATAAAAATTCAACAATCCGATGATTGAGCTTTACGATTTTGGAAAAATTTTCGAACACAATGAACATAATGTATGAAACGTCGTGGTAGATTATCATCATCATCTGCCATATTGATTAATGAGAAATTTTTACCCGTTATCATTGTTGTTGTTGTTGTTGTTTCATTATTCATCATCATCCATTCATTGTTGTTGTTGTTGCTGTTGGCCAATAATGATCCGAAAACCTTCATTGGATCTTCTTGACGCAAACGATTATAGAATTGTAAGAGTAATGTACGATTTTTGAAAAAAAGATAATAATCACGACGGCTAATGTTGTTGTTGTTGTTGTTGTTTTTGTTGTTGTTATTGGTTGATTGATTCAATTTCGGTCGATACAGATAGACTAGCCCGATTGGTTGTAGATATTGTTTAAATAAACGACAACCATCATCATCCTGGATCATCATACATTTGGCGATTGGATCCGGTATCGAATTCATTATGATTGTACGTTTTGCCACTAATGATCGTAGTCCATGCAATCGTTGCTGTTGCTTCAACGTTTTTAATCCATTATTTTCATTTTTAATCACCATCTGACCAAATTTTCGATTAATCATTGATTTTTTTTGCCGCCGTTTCATTCGTAATTTATTCTTGTATCGTATATAATCACGATATGGTACGATACGGATATCATTATCGAATGATTGGATTTTCTCTTGTAACACTTGAATATAATCACCATTCTTTAACACTGTAATGATAAAAATTGAGATTAAAATTTCTTAAAAAATAGTAAAAAAAAACCTACCAATCAATGCACTACGAATAGAATTTCCATTCTCTTTACTACGTTTACAAACATTGATACCATATAGACCATTTTCACCATTATCGAATAAATCGGCAATCCATTTGATTAGATCGACCATTGTAGCCGATACAGTGGATGGCAAACGTGAAACATGTACAATTGAATCCATCATTGATTTCATATAACCACTTTTATCATAAACAAATGCATTGATACGTTGAAATGATTGTTTTTCAGCAATGAATCGAACATTTTCAAATTGATATTGTTTGAATACGTCGATTACATTATTGATGGATTCATTCTCTAATAATTGATTGATCAATTTGAATTTGAGCAATATGTCCACGGGAACCACTAATAAATGGAAAAGAAACATTAAAATTCATTAAAGCTATTGGGAAACTTACGAGAATTTTCCGTAGTAATAAACGAACGCATATAACGATCATGATGAAGATTGAAATCGGAAAAATAAAAATCAATTTGGCTACAAATTTTTTCCATCATCATTAAACACGATTTAATGTTCATCACAATCAGACCAACCAAACCAGAATGAATTTCAATGATGATTGAGTTTAGCTAGAAAGCCAAAAAAAAGTTTTTTTTCCATCAAATCATAATTGACTCATCATCATCATCATCGATAAACATTCAAATTCGAATTTAGGAAAAACAAAAATCATCCCCACCAACGCCATCTATTTAATTTCGTTTGAAATTATTTCTGTCGAATTCGATTTTCGATTTTCGATTCGATTTTCGTCGTCATCGTCGTCGTCGTTTGTTCGTTTGTTCATTCATTTTGGTACATAAAAACGAAATGTTAAATCATTCAATTTTCAGTATTTCCTTGATTAATTTCTGATTTTCTATTTTTTGTTTTTCCATTTCTAATTTCATTTTTTTTCCTGTTCCATATTTAGTTTCATCGTTTCATCATTATTATATTTCTGGTTTACGAATTTTACGAATTTCGATTTTTTTTTCATTTATTTATAATTTGAATAATAATAAATAAATAATGCCATATTCAAAACCGATATCGAAACAGCAATTATTATTGCCTGAACGTAAAAATTTCATACGATTATCATCGATTTGTCAAAAGAATATTCTCGAACGTTTATCTGTGGATAATCTTATTCGTTATATTTATTATATTATTAGTGGTGATCCTTATATTGATGGTGATGAAAATAATCGTATATCGAGTGGTAATGATTTTCGATTCACTCCTGAAGGTCATTATCTAGTTGAACAGATTGCCGATGATCATCATCATCATCATTCTCAATTTATTGGTGGTGGTGGTGGTCATAAACGTTTTGCATCATCACCATCATCAATGGGATTCTATCCGTTCAATGATGGTTCTTCGAATCGTATTAATGATGACGATTCATATGTATTGGATTGGATTGCTAAACATGCACAACCTCAACAACAGCAACAATTGCCAATGCCTTCGATGGTGATGATGATGACAGAAAACGATCGTTCGTTGATTAATAATGATGGCTCGTTTAGTTTTTGGAAAAATTTGGAAAATTCATCACGTAACAACGGATTGAACAACAACAACAACAATCAGCTAAACATTTTATATCCGGCTTTTTCAACCAATAACAACAACAACAACAACATTAATAATCGGCCTGATCAAATGGAAGTAATCAATCTAGATCCATCGCCACATTCATCGTCATCATCAGCATCAACATCATCAACATTGTCAACTTCGAATAGTCAACAACAAAAACAACAAGCATTTCCATTGATGGAACCATCAACATCATCATCTCAACAAAAAATACCATGGTACTATCAAATGGAAAATCAACAACAACATCAAATGATCAATTTGGAACAAAAAGATACACAATTATTTAATGCATTTCGTTTACCATTACCATCTGTATTTAATCGTATGCCAATAGAAAATCGAAATCATTTACTATCAACATTACCAAGTCAGGTGAAGAATAAATATGAATTTTATTGCTGGTCATCAACAACAACAAATCCATTTATCAATGGTGGTGGTGATGGTGGTAATGGAATCATTCATTCATCAATGGCCAACTAATGATGATGATAAGATGGAAACATTTTCGAATGTTTATGATGATGATTATTTTATTTCCTGATTTTTTTTCAAATTATGTTCAAAATTTTTTTTTTTTTTATTTCATGAATTCTTGCAACAAAAAAATGTGAATGTTTAAATTTAATATAAAATTTAGGAAATTAATTAAAAAAAAAATAAAAAAATTTTTTTTGACAAAAAAAAAATTTCCAGAAAAAAATTGAGCAAAAAAAAAATTCCTCGAAAATCGTCATCAAACATTTTTCTGGATGATTCGCGAATTTGAGAAAATACCACCACCGGCAATAGTGAAAAGTGGATTCTGGTGTTTGTTTATTTGTTTTTTTTCATTTGGAACATTGACATAAAAATTTATTATCATAACATTCATTTGTTAACAATTGATTCATATCAACATTATTCGGTGTAAATGATGAATGGCCAACCAATGCTGGTAATGCAAAACAACTGCAGCCAACGAATTTTAAATTATTTTTTGTACAATATGTTGCACAAAGTACAAAATCACAATCATAACATTCACAAAAACGATTCATACGAAATACGGAATTTTTTTTTACATTACATTCAGAACGATTATAACCATAACCAGAACAAAATGTTGAACATTCTGAATTCAATGCACAACGTTGAAATGGTATCATCATTACCGCTGTTGTTGTTGTTGTTGTTATCATCGATCAATCCATTAATCAGGTGAGTTTAGTTTTGTATTAAATTTAAAATTAATTTTTTTTTGTTTTATTTCTTTGGTTTTTTAAATTCACTTACCATTCATACAAATATAGATGATGATCCAAATGAAAATCGATATGAAAAGAATTTTCATCATTTTCGATCGAACAAAAAAAACAAATCCTGTTATCTTTTTGAATCGTATCAGAAAACTATTTTTTGTACAATCATTATCAAAATCGAATCGAACAATTGATGGTCATTTTATCGATATCGTCAATCTTTTCTGGGCTGTGGTTTTTATATATATTGGCCAGAGAAACTAAAAAAAAAAAAATCAATAGATTTCAATTTTATGATATGGGCTGTGGTTTTCGAATCAAAAAAAAAAAAATTTTTTTCTATTGGCAAACATCCTATATTTACATATGGCCGTGAATGTTATTTACATCGTCGTCATCGGTGAAAAAAAATTTTTTTGATTTTTTTTTTGAAAAAATACAACGCCCCGTTGGGACGACCGTATACATATATTGATCTAAACGTAATTATAATCAAATCAATTTCACATTTTTATGATGATTTGAATTTATTCGATCACAAGATCATCCAAAAATTCCGGCTACCAATGGATCCCGTGGGCATATATATATAGCAGCCCATTCATAAATGAATACACATCAAGCCATCAAATTCACAATCCATTCGAATTTTTTGTTTCTTGTCCTATTTTTAGCACTGACCCCGGTTGCCAGAAAATGGTAAATACCAGAAAAAAAAGAAAAAATCTCCAATTGCCTGATCGGCACTAATATTTGATTCAGGTATACTACATATTACATTCTCTAATGTTTTACATTATTAATCATGACATTTTTTTTTCTTGCTACAAAACAACGGTCTTCGTTTTTTAGTTTATTTTCAAATTTAATTTAAAAAAAAATTGTAATGGAAAATGATGTTTCTATAGACATCTTTACGCACACATCCAATTATAACGATAAACGACGAACCCAGCAACCCAGCAAACATTCGGTATGTTATATATGAAAAATTTTCTTCTATTTATGAAATAATTTGTTTTCATTCAACAGATCCGGTTATTTTATATACAATTTGCATTGCATTTTCTGGTATGTTTTCGGATCAAAAAAAAAAAAACAAAATCGAATCGAAATGAAATGAAATGAAATGAAACGAAACCAAATGAAATGAAACGAAACGAAACGAAACATGAAATGCAAACCAAGATTAACGCATAGCCAATGAAAACTCAATTTTATGGTGTATAATAACCAACAACAACAACAACAACAACGAATACACAATAACAATTCCTCTATATGAAATTCACCAAAGAAGAAAAAAAATCCCTTTTGTATGTGTTTTGGGTTATATATATAGCCCTAACTATAAATGTATGATATCCAACAATATTGATCCATAGTTTTCCATTAGTGTTTAGTTAGATGGATCTCTGTCCCGACATTATATTATTTTTATTCCATTCGATCAGACAAACGAAAAAAGGCAGCCAATCTAGACCCATACACACACACACACACACACTAAATGTATATCCTCTCAATGTCATATTATGAAAAAAAAATCATCGTCATCGTCATCGTTCCTTCTTCCTTCGCCAGCAGCAATGAAAAAAAAAGAAGAAGAAGAAAGCAATAGCATACATTAATGTAAAGAAGAAAATGTTTCACACAACCGAATGTGATGGTACTGAAAAAAGCTCGGAAACTATCCTTCCCCAGTATCATCATCATCATCATCACCACCATCATCATCGTCTTCTGTTTTTGGAACGTCGTCAATTTTATGTTCCAAATTGTGTTGCTATTTAGATCTAAACATATATAATACACACATTCATATTGTTCTGGTTTGTGTGTATGTGTATATGTATGTGTTCTATTCATTCTATTTTTTAAACATTTAATTCTGGAACTCATCATCATCATCATAACCCATTGGTCCATTATTATATATTGTGTCTGTATGCGTGTGTGTGTGCATTTAGTGTTTTTATCTTTTTTTTTATTTTTCTTTATGCCCGAACCAAAGTCATGAGACTATCATACACAAGTTCTATTTATTATTGTTGAATTGAAGAATTTACATGAAGAACACGCACACTATCTAAATTGATCAATGAAAAATGAATTGAATGAAATTCTTGTTGAAACATTGAAACAATATTTAGAATGCAAATACACATTTAGCGTGTTCATCATCATCATCATCATCATCATCATCGTTTTCTGCATCTGATAAAGTTCAAGTTTTTTTTCACACGAAGATATGTATGCATATAGAAAACATCATCAAGTACCCTTATAATATCAATGAGTCGTAAAATGATTGTCGAAAGAAACAAAATTTTGAACACATTTATATATTGTATTGAAAATCAATATGAATTGTGAACAACGAACAACAACAACAACCGATTTCATCATTTCAACATACAAATATTGATTCTGCCTATCTTCATCATCATCCATACAATCAGAATGAATTCTTAGAATCATTTCTCACTAGAGACCATCCATAGTAGAAGAAATCATATTACTGTTATGCCCTTTTTATTCAATTTCGTTCTTTCATTGAATTTTGTAAAGAAAAAAAAAATTGAAAATTTCTGATCCTTATATATTCATTTCATTTCAATTCTTATAATCTCACCACTATTCATGTTTTTTGTGTTTCATTCATAATCATCATTTTTCAATCGAGAAAAAAAAATCTGATTCAAAAAAAAAGGAATTTATTTCATTTTTGATTGAAAAAAAATTCTTTTGTTACCGTTTGTATTTATTGCCTCCTGGATCGAACAAAAAAAAATCCAAAAAAGAAAAACAACATTTAAATTTTCAATGGAACAATCGTCATCATCATTTTTTTTGTTGCAATCGAAATCACAATTTTTTTTTGTTTTGTTTTGTTTTCGAATGAGATTTTCCATTCATCACACATCCCAAAATCACCACACACATTGACAATGGACAAAGAAGATAATCATCATCAACAACAATGACAATCATTACTTTTTTTCCATTGATAAATAAAAAAAAATCAACAAAGATAATCACAATAAACATTATATATAAATCAATTTAATTCAATCAATCGATCGATAAAAACAATCTGACAATTCAATTTGACAATCAATCAATCAATCAATCAAATTCACCCTTGTTATTTTATAATAATCAACTACTTTTCATTAAATGAAACAAAACAAATCCTTGGCAATTCTTAAATGCTTTTCAACAAAAAATAGAAGAAGAATAAATTTATCGTTTGATATTCTGTATGTGCTCATTATTTTTTATTTATTTATTACCCTGATCGAAAAAAAGAAGAATTTATTTGGATTTTGGATCAAAATAATCAAGGTAAATTTTACCAACACAAACATTAATTGTACAACCATATGGATGGGAAATTAATAATCAATCAAACATTAAATTGAAATAACAAGATTCCGTGGATACCGAATATTCACTCGACCGAAACTGAATCTAGAATCAATACAAAAAGGTGGTGGCCACTAGTTTTTTGGTTTGTTGTCTTTGGCAACCAACAACAGAATCTAGTGAATCAGAATTTCTTTACTTTTTTTGCTTCGTGTATTGTGGCGTGTGTTTATTATCAATTCTATATTTTGTATTCTATTATTATGGAATGAATGAATGAATATTGGCTTTAAGAATTCTCAATTGGAACCGATATTGATCCGACAATCAAATTAATAATGGAATCGATTAGAATTGATGATGAACATCATCATGATTCGTTGCTTCAACGAAATTTTAATAATGATAAATACCACCAACAACGACGACAACAACAAATTCAACAACGATTTTTCATTCAACGAAAATGTATTCTGGTGATAGTCATATTTATAATTGCTTGTTGTAATATTTATCTTCGATCATCGCAATCATCATCTTCATCATCATTGTCAAAAATTCGTGCCTCATTACCAATGCAAAATGATGATAATGTTGCTGGTGTTGTTGGTAGATCTGCGAAAGAAAAAGAAATTATATTCCATAGTCGTCGTATTTTACAAGCCAAAGAAACGATTAAAAAGAATCAAACAAAAATCATAAGCAATAATCGAACGATTAATGACAATCCACATAATAAAACGTAAGTTGAGTTTTTTTTCGATTTTTATTATAATTTTTAAATTATGTTTTTTTTCAATCAATTTCAACTAGTCACAAGATTGGACCAAAAAAACCATTAATACCATTGATTGATTCGAAAAATATCACTTGTATCGATCCAGCATATATGGAATTTCCACCGGATCTATTCTCGGATCGTGCGCGTTCACGTGGTGCAATCATCATACATATTGCTGTTGTTTGTTATATGTTTTACTGTTTGGCCGTTGTTTGTGATCATTATTTTCTCCCATCGCTGGAAGAATGTTCACTAAGATTAAATCTATCCGAAGATGTTGCTGGTGCTACATTTATGGCTGCCGGATCATCAGCACCAGAATTATTTACAGCCATTTTGGGTGTATTCATTGCCAAAGGTGATGTTGGTACCGGTACAATTGTCGGTTCTGCAGTATTTAATATATTGTTTGTCATTGGATTTTGTTCATTGTTTACTGGTAAGTCGGTTAGTGGTAATCATCACATTTTGTGGTTATAAATTGTCAATTTTTTTTCTGATTATAGTTTCAACTGAATTAAATTGGTGGCCCGTTGCTCGTGATTCGTCCTATTATACATTTACTGTTTTGCTTTTGATTTTGGTAGGTTTTAATTTTATGGTGATGATTAATTTTAACTTTTTGTTTTATCAATTTATAAATAGTGCATTTATGATGGCGAAGTAACTACATTTGAATCATTCACTTTACTATTATTTTATGGTGTTTACATCTTAATTATGAAATATAATATACAACTACGTGATTTAGTCTTTGAACAATGGCAATCACGATTCGGTGGTGTTATTGGTGGTGCGAAATCCACAATACCTGGATCGGCAGGTATCGATGAGCTTAACAATCTTAAAGCCAATACTATACAACAAGTTCATTATAAATCTTTTCAAGGTATATCTGGTAATCACTGATTTGATGTAATTCATTAATTTGATTTTCCATTATCATCATCTAAAATAGAAAATGATTATGATGAATTTGGTGCAAATAGTTCAACAACAGCAGCATCGGTACAGCGAAATCCATTTGTCGTACGACAACCAGAAACAACAATGTTTGAAGCAGCAAATCAGATAATTATTAAATATAAACGTTTATTTCGTCCAAACACACGATTTCGTTCAGCTGCACATCTAATAATGATACGATCGAAAAAATCTAAGGATAAAAATCAAAAACAGCAGCAACAAGGCGATAGAGATTTTTACCTAGATGATGATAATGTACAACCACGTCGTATGTCTCGAATTGGTCCGGATGATGAAGATTTTTGGCGAAAAATTCCTGATCCAAGTAATGAAGAAAATTCTGTTGACAAAAATAATAATAAATTCAATTAATTTGATTATCATTTTATCATAGATGTCGATGGAATGTTAGCATGTGCCAAATGGGCCGTACAAGCCCCATTAGCTGCTACCCTATATTACACAATACCCGATTGTCGAACGAAAAAAAATATGTTTCTAGCAACATTTTTAATCTCTATCATATGGACTGCATTATTCAGTTATATAATGGTCTGGATGGTAACAATGATTGGTTGGACATTTGGCATACCTGATAGTATAATGGGTATTACATTTTTAGCTGCTGGTACATCCGTACCGGATGCATATGCTAGTATGCATGTTGCTAAAATGGTAAGTTGTTTCAATAATAATAAGTAATTTTAATCGCTCTCATTTCATTATTTTATAGGGACAAGCCGATATGGCCGTCAGTAATTCCATTGGTTCAAATGTATTCGATATTTTAGTTGGTCTAGCATTACCTTGGTTTGTTGAAACAACTATTGTTGAACCAGGAACTGTATCAAGTATTAATAGTGGTGGTCTTGTTTATGCTGTCATTCTATTGTTCCTATCATTATTGGCTACAATTTATCTATTTCATCATAATAATTGGACATTGAATCCATCACTTGGTTATTCATTACTTAGTACATATGTAGCATTCCTTATTATTAGTTCAGCTATTGAATTCAATCTGTTTGGTTCAGTTAATCCACCAATTTGTGGTGAATAGTCTGATTCATCAACATCATCATCATCATCATTGATCGGAATGGAAATGAAGACGAGAAAAAAAAATTCAATAACTAATTAGGTTCGAACAACATTAAACAAAAAAATGAATCAATCAAAAAACTAAAAAAAAGGTAGTTGCTGGTTTTATGTGTGAAAATGTTTCTTTTTTTTGTTGTTCTTTATATCTGTTTGTGTGCTGTTTTTGTGTGTTACAAATTTTAACTCAAATTTCCATTTCATTTCTCATCTAAACTCAATTCTATCATTTGTTGATCACATTCACACATTCCATTCTGTCAGTGTTTCATCATTTGTGATCATCATCATCATCATCTTACAATTATCAATTGCCATCCTCTCCTATACAAACAACAAACCTTATAAATAGCGCCAGATTTTTTTTAGCCCAATATTTATTTTGAATTTTTTTCTTTCAAAAAACTGCCTTTTTTTCTTGGAAAAAAAACCTCAAATCTTTTTTTGTTTTGTTTTTGCTTTTGTTTTTCGTCATTGACTAATTGATTATATTTGTTTGATTAATTGTGGTCATTAATTGATTGATTCAAAAATGAAATTTTTAATCGATTTATTTGTGAAAATTTTCAATGATAAAAAAGAAAAAAAAATGTACAATAATAATCAACATTAATGGGGGTGAAAATACAGACACATCACACACACACACACAAAAAAAAATTTTGTTTTCATTTGTTTATTCAGATTCAAATCAATGTTGATTATGGTTTCCAACGACTCCATGGCTGTCCAAAATAATGTGTTCGAATATGATGATAATTTTGTTGTATTGAACCATTCGATTGTTGTTGTTCTTCATCACCATCGTGATCGTTGTTGAATTTTCTTTTAAAAATAGCTATCTGTGTTGCATAACCACGTTGCATATCTGGATCTAATGATCGTAATCGGCCAACACCTGATAATCGATATGTGTATAGTGGATATTTCACTAGAATCTGATCACACCATTGTTTAAATTCTTGACGTGTAAATTCAAAATAATGATCACAATCACGAAAACGTGGATCACGATAATGATCACGTTGATTATCATCATCATCATCCATGTCATTATCATTTTTCATACGACATAAATCATTATAATCAAAATTCGGTGTCGTTATTATGGCATAACGTGGTCGTATGAAATCAAAAACATTCATTGCAAATGAATCCAATGATTCAATGGGTAAATGTTCAATCATTTCAACACAAGTAACAACATCTGTGCGAAGAAATCGATAATCATTTTGTCGTACATCACCTTGATATAATTCAATTTGCAATGGACATGATCTATCTGTAAGTCTTTCTTCCATTGATGGTACAACATAGGTATTACCTTCAAAACAATTATCATTCAAATCCAAACATCGAATACAACGAAGAAATGGTAATTGTTTTAGATGCCATCCAAGACGACAACAACCGGAACCAAGATCAGCCACTGATTCAATAGATTTTTTATCATCACCATTATCATCATCATGATGTTGTCGATGTTGATGTTGGCCTAAATGTCGAATAACATCACAAACATAAAGATATCGTTGAACGGATAATGGTGGACGAAATCTTGGTCGCTGCTGATTGGATGATGTTCGCTGTGTTGTTTCAGTAATGGTGGTCATTTGGAAAAAAAATGAAGATGGGTTTTCACTTGGAAAAAAAATCGCAATCAATCAATCAATTTCTTTTATTCAATAAAATGATGATGATGACGGCGCTCCAGGCGTCGTTTATATATTATCAAAATGATGATGATGATGATGAGTTTAACACAACAGGGGCTATATGAATCATGTGTTTTTCTATGTATAAAAATGAAGAAAAAAAAACGTTTCAACAAAATACAAATCGAATCCTATGTTCAAACACTTGATTGGCAATAATTTTTTGTATCATAAATTTTTGATCCACACATTGCACAGATTCCTTTTTTATATGCACATGCTATTATTATAATGGAAAAAAAAGGAAAGTAGATGTTAAATTTTGTAAAATGAGTGAAATTCCAAAATTCGATACGATCGATATTTTTTTTCCATTCAATTTCAACTTACATTGACAATAATGTGAACCAGCCTGATGGACTTTTTGTTTACATATTTTACATGTTTCAAATTTTTGATATGGTTGAAAACGATTCTTTCGTGATGTTAATGCTTTATTTTCATTAAGTTGTCGGCCACCACTTTCTATTGTTTTTTGTTTTTTTTTTTTTTGATTGATTGATTGAAAAATATTTAAATCGGAAAAAAATTTTGAAAATTTTTCGATTTTTACATGAACAAAAAAAAATTACATACCTTGCGTATTACGGGCACCAGATTTCCATACATCCGGTGTGATAACTTTGCCCAATTTTTTCTGACATTTATTACAAACCATTTTTTCTGATTAAAAATTTTTTTTTTCTTGTTGTATTTGATGAAAATTTATAAAAATTGAATTGAATTTAAAAAAAAAAACACACGCACACAAAAACAATTGATGAGCGTTTTTGTTATTATTATTATTGGAGATACATTGTATATGAATGGTTTGGAGAAAAAAAAATTCATTCGACAATCGATTGACATGTTCATTTCATGACTCGACAGAAAAACACTGATTTTTTTTCAAAAATTTTTTTTTTGCCTTTTCATTAGTTTGTGAAATTGATTGATCAAACAAACAAAACAAAAATGTTTATGACAAGATCCGAATATGATCGTGGTGTCAACACTTTTTCACCTGAAGGTCGTCTATTCCAAGTGGAATATGCTATCGAAGCTATAAAGGTTTGTTGTTGACTGATTTGATTTGATTATTTGAATGAAATTTCATTGATTAAATCGCTACAGCTTGGATCAACAGCCATTGCTGTCAAATGTACTGATGGTGTTATATTAGCTGTCGAGAAACGTATCACTTCACCATTGATGGATGTATCGGCAACGGAAAAAATTTCCGAAATTGAAAATCATATTGCCTGTGCTTGTTCGGGATTGATGGCCGATGCCCGTACAATGGTGGATCGTGCACGTGTTGAAACACAACAACATTGGTTTCTTTATAATGAAAAAATGTCCGTTGAAAGCTGTACGCAAGCTGTAGCCAATTTGGCTATTCAATTTGGCGATAGTGATAGTGAAGGTAGTGCTATGAGTCGTCCATTTGGATTGGCCATTCTATTTGCCGGTTTTGATGAAAATGGACCATCGTTATATTTTATGGATCCATCTGGTACATATGTATCATGTGAAGCAAAAGCTATCGGTTCAGGTTGTGAAGGTGCACAACAAGCATTACAAGAAATCTATAATAAAGTATGTTTTTTTTAGAAAGAATTTTATTTTAATTTTAAAATAATTAATTTTTCTCTTTTCTCCTATACACACAGTCAATGACAATCGATGAGGCTATCAAATCGGTAATGAAAATTCTTAAACAAGTAATGGAAGAAAAACTTAGTTCCACAAATGTTGAGGTGGCCAAAGTGACTCGTGAACATGGTTATCATATGTTGACCAAAGATGAATTGCAAGCATTTTTGTCATGATGATAATGAAATTATTTTCAATACTACTTTTTCTACCATCCAATTCGATGATTTATAAATGAATAAAAGAAAAATTAAAATACTTATGTTCCATTATTTTGTTTATCCATCGTTAATCTTGTCCGTAGTCTTTGATGCCATTCATTTTCCGGTATATTACGTGCCCAATCTGGATAATGATTATCGGGTAATTGAAAATTGGCCATTAAATTTCTTATAGTATCTACATCAAGTTTTTCATCATTTTCATTATTATCATTTGTGATGGTGTTCGTCGGCGTCGTCGTAGTTGTGGAATTTTCGTTTGATTCAATGGAATTATTTTCTCTTTCGACGATTGTCGTTGTTGGCCCGTGATTGTTTGTTGTAGTTGATTGAACGGTGGAAGATTGTTCAAACAATGGTTCATTTGTTTCAATCCATAATACCTGATAATCATGACGATAATATTGGCGTTGACCATTGTTGATTGCGTTTTCATCTTGACTAAGAAGAACATATTCATGATTAATTTCATCATCATCATTATCATTATCATCTTCATGATTGATTGATCCATTTAGATTTAGACCATTTGCATTGGTCAGATTATTCCAAACATTATCTTCAAACAAATCATCATCATCATCATCTTGATCATTATCGTCATTGGGATTTAAACCATTCTGATGATGATCGGGGCAGTCATTTTCTGGCCATGAATCATTATTAAAATCTTTGGTTGGCATTTTTTTTTTGACGATGATCACGATGATTGAATGTTTTGATACTGAAAAATATTTGCAAACTGTGATCATCGAACGATTTATAAATTAGGTGTTTACATGCAAACTCATTTTCATGACCATTCGACAGAGGGCGTTATGAAAAAAATGAATAAGAAAATTTATTATTAAAAAATTCGTCAATTACTCAAATAAATATAATGATCATCAGTTTTTAGATTAAACAGAATCGATCCTACGAGGAAAAAAAATTTAAATATTGTGAAATTTTTGTTTTTTAAAAAGGAAAGGGAGTATGTGAAAGACCAAGAATTGTTGTGAAATAGGTGGGTGTAGTTGGTGTATGTAAACATGAATGAATGAATAAAACTCAATGGTGATTTGATGATGATGGTCGAGTAATCTGATTATTATTATCATTATTAAGATAGGTCTTTAAATGATCCAAACGTTGTTTAGCCAATTCTACAGCACGTTTTGCATCTTCGATATTACGTATTCGTGTCTGTTGTTGTTGCTGATTATGTTGGGATTGTTGATAATTATTACGAAATCTTTCATAACTTAATTCATTTATCTGTAATTTTTTAGCTGTATGATCACAATAGATTTGAAAATCTTCCTTAGTTTCTACAATTGGTATAGTCGAAACCATTCCACCATTAGCTGATGATTCAGCATTATGAATCTGTCGAAGACGAAGTGGAAAATCTGTTCGTGGTGATAATTCAGGAATTCGACGTTGTTGTTTTGAAGATTGTTGGGGCGATGGTGATTGATTTTGATTTTCTTTAACATTTCCGCCGTTTCCATTCGTAGCGTTGCTACTATTATTATCGAATGATCTTGATGGACTATTCATATCTAATTTTGAATTCTTTGAATCATTTTTCAATGTTGAAGATTTTGACGTTGTTGAATTATTATTATTATTATTAGTACTGCCAGTGGATTTATCAAATTTTTGTCGTAATGCTTTTTGAACATAAAAAGATAATTCTGATTCATCTTTGTTCTGTATCAACGTGAAATGATCCAATATTGAATCACCTTTGAGGCTAACGATAAAAAATATAAGCGTTTTAATTGTACGTAATGGAAGATCATCTTTACGATTCAATTGCCACCATGATTCTGTAAAAAATAGTGAAAAAAATAAAATGAAAAAAAAATCAAACCAAAAATTTTTAAATCAATCATCTTACTTGGATAACTTTTGAAAAACAAATGAGATTCATAAAGAATTTGATCAATATTTAAATGTTCATAATAACGTTCTTCGAGTGTTTTGGTTATACGCCATAAAAATTTGATTGTTAAATTCAGATATTTATCCGATTGTTCTACGCTAGGTGATCCAACATAATCATGTAGCATACGGATTAAGGCAGCAAATAGATTTGTAGCATCGGCACCAGCCATTATAATACCAATTAAACAATTTGTTGAATTAAATACTGTTTGGATGTGACGCATACCAGCAAAATAGCTAAGTAGATGAGTGATTAATTCACGTACAGTATCACGGCTAATCAATTTGCCTAATGGTGAACGGAATACTTTGTTCAATAAATTTGTAATTGTTCGAAATAAAAGTATGGCACGTTCACGGCGTTCAGCAATCAATCTATCATCAGAATCCTTGTTATTATTGTCAAGTTCGGTATCACGATTTTCATCAATAGCTTGTTGTTGTTGTTGTTGTTCGGATGGATAATGTTTTGATAGAAATAAACGAAATTGTTTATTACAAAGAATAATTAGTTGATCAATTTTTCTTTCAAAATATCGTTGATTTTTTTCCAAATCTTTCATTGCAACATTTAACAATTCGGCTGCTTCGATAGCTTGTTGAAGATCAGTAGATCCAAGCAACTGAAATAATTGATTGAATTTTTGTTGCAATTCAGAATTCAAATTTGATGGTGATGAATTGGGTGATCCATGATTCATGCCACCACCATTCATTCTTATTGGTGTAATATAATGACCATTTGAACGACTTGAATCTGAACTTGATGAACGTACTGTAGCTGTTGATGATGATGCTCTATTTGTTGGACGATAACGAATAGATTCTGGTAAATTCAATGCCTGTTTGATACGTTGTTGTAATTCATTATCATTATTATCGTCATCGGTTGTATAGACATCTGAAGATTCAGATGTTCCGCTTGTTAATCGATTATTTGATACATTAGATTCAGTAGCTGTTGAGGACAAGATTCCAGGATGATGATCAACACCATTTCTTGGATCGATCATCATTGTTTCCGATTCAGTTTCCGTATCTGTAGTAAATGGTTGTGATGGAAGTGGTAGTGGTGGTGGTGGTGTCGAAAATTTCAATCCTCCTTGTTGCTGCTGCTGTTGAGCACGAAGACGAGACGACGATGTAAAATTACCACCACTTTGGCCACGACGTAATAATGAATTCGATAATGATGATCTTGGTGATTTAGTCAATGTTGCGCCATCAAATGGAAGATTTGATGGTGATGCCATTTTTGAACCTTCAAAATCGGTAGGAGTAGCAAGTCCAGAACCACCATTACGAGCACCACCTATACGTCCAGATAATGTTGGCAATCCAGATGTACCATTTGATTGTGTAGGTTCTATATTGAACGATAATTGAAATGATTTTTAAACAAAGATGAACTAGATAGATGAACTAAATGACTTACCTGATGTATGATTCGAATGTGTAGTTTGAGCTGAATTTGCAGGTGGTGGTGGACGATTTTTCGATGCACGTTTAATTCGTTCTTCGACAAGACTCATATCTTTATCTGAAAGCGAACCAATCAGTTTGAAAACACGTTCACCTTCTAGAAAATACACCTGTACAATACAAGCTAAAGCACCGTTTCGGACACCATTATCACGTTCGGCAATAAATTTAGCCAAATCTTTAATCATTGTCAAACTATTTGGCTGTTGAAATATAGACATTCCACGCTGTTCAATTAGTTGACCAATCTCTTCTAAACAAGTGGCTCTTTGTCGAGAATTTTTCGATTGAAGTCCAGTGAATAGATGACCAAATATTTTTGGTGCTGGATAAATATTTCGGATTCTTTCAATAATATCATGTACTTTATTCCTTACGGCGTCTTTTGGATCACCAAATTTCAATACCAAATATGGTAGAAAAGAATTTGCTTCTATATCCGATAATTGATATTGATATGGATCGGCACAAATCCCAAATATGACCAGCAACAATTCCAATGCTTTAGTGATAACAGATGGATTTGTATCAAAAAATCGTAGAGCAATCCATTTAAGAATCAAATCCAAATTAGCTATGACAACCGGATTATCTTCAGAAGAATTTTTCTGGAAAAAATCACGTATTGAATCAATAGCTTTGATGTGATATTTAAAATCTGGATGAAAACAATAAGTAATCAGCTGTGATTGCCATTCGGCCGTAGTCATTTGTTCACGAAGAATTTGATAGAATTCTTCACGTGGTGTAGTGAAATTCCATCGCAAAACTTTCAATGCTTTTTCATCGGCAAATCGTTGTTCTTTTGCTTTCAAATGTCCATTCATCAATGGTCCTTGTGAATCGGAATCATTCTGACCGGTTTTCTTTGCCGATGATGTTGTTGACCCAGAAGTCAATGAGCTAGCTGAACCAGATTCACCGGAAACACCATTACCGCCGCCACTACCACCACGTAAATTGGATATTGATGAACCTTTTGTAATGGTTCCACCACCAAAACGTGATCCATTTGATGTTTTAGTAAGGCCGCCACTACGAACTGATTTTGTCGAATTATTATCTGAACCAGAACCACTTGCCGAAGCAACACTACCAATTCTTGATTTAGTTGTTCCACCAATTTTTGATTTCATTTTCATTGTCGCTGGTGCATGTGATTGTGGTGGTGGAGGAAGATCCAAATCATCCAGTGACTCACTAGATACATTTTTCACTATCTTTTGCGTTACCTGTCGAGACAACGTTGATTTTTTACCCACCGGTGCTGTTTTTGGTTTTGCTACAGCCGATGATTTGGCTGAAGTTGATTGAGATTGTGATGATGGTGGTGGTGCGGCAAATTTTTTCACTTCTGCTTTGTCACGATATTCTTCAATTTTAGTCATTTTCAACTGTTCTAAACCTTGTAATAACGGACCCATATTGCGATCACCTTGTGCTTTCAATGCCGTTCCTAATGCTTCAGCTGATGATTCACGTACAATGACATCCGAATCGGATAATGTTTTTATCAATGATGTTGTCAATGTTTTCAATAATTTTTTCTGTATTGTATGTGGATTAGTTTTGGTAAAACAACGTGTTAGAAACAATGCTGTTTCACTACGTATTGATGGATTTTTATTATCCAATGAAGTAACTACATCTTCACTTATGGCTTCTAGATTAGTCTGTAAGAAAAGAGAAAAAAAATTTGAATTTTTAAATTTTTAGAAATTCCAAACTCACCGAAAGATAAACAGCATCAATAGTATCACGCAATGATTGTACAACATTTTGTTTCTTTTCTTTGAATTTTTCCAATAAAACCGGTACAGATGGCCCAGCATGATTATGAAAATTTTTTCTCAATCCGTGTGCCATTTGTCCAAGGCATTTGATGGCCAATCCAACGACAACAATATTTGTATCTTTTGCGATGATTTTTCGTAATTGTTTTACCAATTCCGAATAATCACTACCAGTAGCTAATTTAGGATTAGCTTCCAATAGTTGTTGTAATTTTTCCAAACCATCTTTACGTTCTGACCATTTTTTCGCTTCGATTAACGTATAAAAATCTCCAGGTAATTTGGCTATTACATCAAACGGTTCAAGTAAATCGAATGGATCTATTTCAGAATCAGCTTCAGATGGAACACCATCACAACCACCACCACCACCACCATCGTTTTCATTAGTTGCTATGGTTGCGGCATCTACATCTTCAATTTGTCGATGTTGTTGTGAACGTAACAATCGTTCGGGTGAAGCTTTCATATCTTTATATTTATCAAATTCCGTCTGTAATTCTTGCAATAATATCGGTTTCAATGAACTGAGCTGTGGCACAAGTGCATCTTTAATCCAACGATATATTTCAATGGTTAATTGTTTGGTTTCTTCACGAACATTTAGATCACGTTCTTCCAAAAATCGTGCCAATATCGGTACGATTGGTTTCAAACCAATCACTCTATAGCCAAATTGATTCAAACATTTACGTATCATTGCTATAGTAGCGGCAACATTTTTCGGTGTTTTCTGTTCCAATGCTTTAACCAATTCTTCGACAACAACATCTTGACGTTCAATTTCCACGCACATAAGCACTACATCGGATGCTAATTCTTTAGTTCGTGCACGTGTTGCTGTCAAACATTTAGTTGCAACACCGGCTACAATATTCTCAACGTATTTACCGGCTTGTGGACAATAATCAACAAATGCCAATGTTGCAGCTAAACCTTTTTCTTGTGCTGCTGCATTCGTATCGATCACAAATTTTTTCACTAAAGGTGCATAACGTTGAAATTCTCGATCTTCATATTGTGGAAATAATCGCATCAATTCTTCATAACCGGAAAGTCTTGCTTTCCAATTCTATATAAATGAAAAACAACAAAATAGATTATACAATCCAAAAAACGATGATAAAATGAAATACAAAAACATACCTTATGTGAAATACGATCTTCAATGGATAATTTTGAAAAATCCACATCCTGTGATGATGATCCGTTATCATCCATATTATTTTATTTTCTATGTTAAAATGATATTAAAATCACTAGGAAAAAATAACCACTGTTGTCAATTTGTTTGGTGGATGATGCTGTGTGAAAAAAAAACAAAAAATACAAATCAAAAAAAAAAACCAAAACAAAATTCAATTAGCAAAAAATAGATTACCATCAGTTATTTATTAGGTCGAACGAATAATCGAATTTAGAACATACACACACTTGAACAACAACAACAACAACACACACCTATTTCAACCGAATCGAAAATTTTCAATTATACAACTGACACATTCAATAGGAAAAAAAAATTACTCTCAACAACAACGAAAAAACACTGCTTGATATAACAAAAATCAGGATCAAACTTGTAGCATCCAAAGAAAAAAAAAATGATGATGTTGATAATGATAATGTTATTGGATACACAACATATTCGTGTTGTTGTTGTGGTTGTTGTCGGTTTTTGTTTGTTACAAACCACACTGAGAGATCATCATTGTGTGTGTGTGTGTGTGTGTACACATATATAAATAGAGTGGAGAATGAAAAAAAAACTGGCTTGATGTGAATGTATTTGGTGAATTTCTTGAAAGAAAATAAAAACCGGAAAGTCAATCAAAATCGTTGACCATTTGTTATTACTATCATCATCATCATCATCATCGAAGAGAGAACCCCTTTTTTATCAATGAAATGTTTGATCCAATTGAAAAATGAATGATGGGTCGCAAATGATGATGATTGGTTTTCAGTAAAAAACCAGTTTATCTATCCACATATAAATAAAAAGCTATAGATATAGATTTGGCGAAAATTAACCTTTAACATTTTCTCTGATTATCATTATTATTATTATATTACCTACTAATAATGACAGCAGGATTGGTCATCGTTCAATCGGCAAAATAAAATAAAATAAAAAGAGTTGAAAATATGACAAACTCCCCCTTTAATATCAGAAAAAAAATACTTGCCTTAAGAGAGGATATATCATAGAAATCAAAATCGTTCAGAATTCACATTTATGTTATGATTATCATCGACAAAATGTTGATGAGAAAAATCGTAAAAAATTCGATTCAATATCGAATATATCGTCCAGTTATAATGAGTTTGTGTGTTTTTTCGAGGTTTCTGACCTCAAATTAAAAAAAAAAATACAAATTTGATGTTGATGCTCAAAATATACCACACTAATTGTATGTATGTGTGTGTGTGTGTCTGTATGACAAATGACAATGATTAATCAATCAATCAATCAATAATCAATACACTATAGAAATGAATCATTCACTGTTTTCAAGAAAAAAAAATGTAAAATTCAATGTTGACGAAATGATCAAAAAAGATGAAACAAACAAACCAAAAAAAAAAAAAATCGAACATACACAGACATAAAGAATCCTCAACCGTCGACACTGTTGTTTGTTTGTTTGTTTCGTTTGCCATGGCATGTCAATCGTGGTAGTGGTCATTTCTATAATATGGGTGTGTGGTATTTTTTTTTTTTTTTTCATTTTTTGAAAAATCAAATATAACATAAATCAATACCACTACCATATAATGCGTTGGTGTTATGTGTGGAAAAAAAATCATAACATAAAGTGTAGTCACAATGTATAACATTTGAAACGATTTCATTTGGTTTAAAAATAAAAAAAAAAAAATTTACGAATTTTGTCATTTTCATTCATTACAATGAATGATGTCATTGTCAATTTGAAATTTTTTTTCAATTTATTCATCATGGAAAAATAAAAAATAAAAAAGTTTCGTCACACGCATGCACACAGTTTTTCCCAAATACGTCTTATCTGAATGGTGAATTATCGAATCTTTTCGAATTTTATTCGGAATGATGATGATATTTGCTTCCTTTGTGTTGATCAAGTGAGCAAGTGACTTTTTTCGATGTCAAAGTATAACAGACAAGGAGATCGCGTGGTGCATTGTGTTGTGAATCCCAACGACAACAAAAAAAAAATTTTTTTGTGAAAAGGCGTTCGTGAAACAAAAAGAAGAAATCAACACTACCTATTATGACAAATTATATATACCTATTTTATTATTGTTTGAAATTTGAAGTCTGAAAAAAAATTCAAATTTTATTCATTTATCATCATCATCATTGATGACACGCCATTTCACCATTAGATGGAATATAATAAAGACATTATAAAAAATAAACAAGAAGATGCTATAGAAATCAAGTTCATTCATCCATCCATGATTGGTCATTATCATCGCCATCATTATCATGACGAAATCAAGGTAAACAACAACAGGTAGGTTGTTCTTTATTTTTATATGTTTTGTTTATTTTCGGTGATTTATTTTTGATCAATTTATATATTTTGTGTTGGTTTGTTTTTGTTTTTATTTTGGCTATGTTTCTGGCCCATTACAATGGCTACAATCACGAATAAATTCTGGTTGATGATTTTCAATCTGTATGGTTGTCTGTGATATACGTAATTCACGACGTATCAATGTTTCAGCTTGATTTCGTATCGATTCAAATAAATTATGACCATCATCATCATCATCATCACCACCATGGTGATTATCCATCGTTTCGGCTTCTACTGTCAAATGTACGGCCAATGCATTACGGCCATGTGTTAAAGACCAGATATGTAATGAATGTACATTCTTTACGCCAGGTATTTGTTCACTTAACATTTGTATGACTTGTTCATAACTATATTCTTTCGGGAAACCTTCCATCAATATATGAAGACTATCTTTCATTATTGAATATGTTGTTGCGAATACTAATGTTGCAAACAATAATGTACAAATTGGATCGGCCAATTTCCATTCTGGACGAAAATGAATTATAATCGATGCAATCAATACACCAATCGATTGTATTAGATCACCAATAATGTGTAATATTGCTGCACGTACATTCATATTGACATGTGAATGACCATGTTGATGATTATGATTATGTTGATGTTGATGTTGGTGTTGGTGTTGATGACTAATCGATCCTTGGCCTTCCATTTCTTTTTCATCATCATGGTTTCCACAACAACAACAAGTTGATTGTGATGATAATACTAACCACATGACTAGATTAATTGCCAAACCAATCAATGAAACTGTTAACATTGTCATTGAATCAATTTCAAATTCATTGGATACAATTCGTTGTATGGCAAAATAAACAAGAAGTCCGGTTAGAAACCAGATAAGAAAAACGCTGAACAAAACACCGATAACTTCTAATCGTAAATATCCAAATGATTTGGATCTAGTCGGTGGTTTTTGTGCCAAATAAACGGCAAACAAACTAATTGCAAAACTTATTAAATCACTAAATAAATGTGCAGCATCTTTCAAATGGAAAGCAAAGAAAAAAAAGATGTCAACAACTCATAAGGTATGTACAGTAAACTATAATAAATACCTGTAAATATTGCCAAACTATGTGATAGATAACCACCGATAAATTCGATAAGCATAAATATCGTACACATAATAAGACCAATGACCAATTTCATCATTACTTGACGTGCAAATCTTTGTTGATCACGATCCATTTCAATATCATGACAATGTTTTGATAATGATGGTGGTATTTGTTTCTCATTTCTGGCGCTCAACGTTCGATTGGATGAATTATCATAATCATCATCATCGTTACTTACTTCTTCGTCATCCATCGTTTGATATTCGAATGAATTCTGTTTTTGTTTCTTCATAGAATCCTTAGATTTTTTTCGTTTTTGTTTATTATTCATATTGTTCTTTTTTATCATCATTTTTTCTGTATTTTGATCAACAACATTTTCCATCGGTATTATTGCCATTGTGGATGTCGATGGACTCATCATCATTATTTGGTGGTCTGAATTTTTCGAAATGACATTTTCATTTTCAGATTCTATTATTTGACAATTATTCAGAGTAGTAGTAGTAGTAGCAGTTGTAGTAGCAATCATTGATGATGATGATGATGGAAATTTGTTATTTAGATTTGGATCAAAATCAATCAATAATCGATCCGATTCATCATGATGTTTCGAATTTTCTTTTGATGATGAATAAATGTCATTGTTGAATACACCTGTTGCTTCTGTTGTTGTATTTGTTTGATTTGAATGATCAATTACATCTGTTTCATTAACATAATTTTTATTTACCACAATAACCTTGGATTGAATTTTGGTTGCCATGCTATCATAATCATTATCATCATCATCATCATCATCATCATCATTTAGTTTGGTTTTCACTATTGATAATGATGATGATGATGTTTCATATTTTTGTTGACGATGAATTGATGATTGTTTCAACATTCTAATTTATTTTATTCAACATTAAATGTTCACGTTATTATTGTTTTGATGATGATGATTGTGAATGGTAATCTATTTGTATGTCTATGTATTGTGTCATTGTTTGTATATATGTTTCTAGTAACAAAAAAAAAGAAAAAATTAAAAATAAAATCCATACACGATTGCAATCCTATCATTTATATACGATCATGACAATGATGGTGATGGTGTTGATTAAAAGATTTATAGATATGTATATGAATGCGAGAGAAAGAGAGAGATATAAAGGCCACACCAAAAACATAGATTCCCGTTATATATATCAACAAATAAAAACACTTGTTGGTTGGCTGGTTGATTGGTGATATACATCTCTCTATGCTAAGTGTCTGTGTGTGTGTGTGTGTGTGTGTTTTACTTTCACTATTTCAGGTTATTGTGCTCATTGGTGTAAATTATAATCAGTGGCTATAATCTATTAATATTGTGGTAGATAATTTAACCACCAGATAAACGGAAATTATCCAGCGGTGTCCAGATATGACTTTTTTTTGCTGTATATTGGCTGCTTATGTTTGTTTTTTTTTTGACATCTTCATATATAGAATAGAATATTTCTTTTTTTTTCTCATTCTAATTCTATTTTTATTTATCTTTAATAATGATTCATCACACACTAAAATGTCTAGTCTGTAGTAGTCATAAAGTGTTTTTTTTTTTGGTTTAGAGATTGATTACAACATTCAATTGCAATCGTTGAGTTCTTAATTCTTGAATTAATATGATATGATGATGATTATAGTGATGGATCAACAATTGCATTTTTATTTACTTGTTGTTTTCTTGGATAATTTTTATGCCTATATCGATAGATTATTTTTCTTATTGATTCTTGGTTGTTGTTCTTTGATAATAATCGAAATTGTGGCCGTGGTTGTGGTGTTGGTGATGAAAATAATGCTATTGTCGTTGTTGTTGATAGTGGTGGTGGTGATGATGATGAATCTTTAACAAATGGATGTATTTGTAATGATGATGGTAAACTTTTTAGACGATTTTTGTATAATGTTGTAGCAATACAAATCATAAATAATAATGTCAAAATGATGGATAATAATACAATTAATAATGTTTTTTCTTGATTCAATTTAGTTTTCAATGAATTTGACCATTTTGATTCTGATAATGATGATGATGGTGATTTGTTGATCATCAATGTGGTGGTGGTGGTGGTTGTCATCATCTTCATATTCTTACCAATTGGATTCTTTTTGATCTTTACATCATCCTTAGTAATCGTCGTCGGTAATTTAGGTTTTATTTTTGCAATCTGCCATGAATTTGGTGATTCATAAAGCTTAAAATATTCATTGAATTTTAAAATTTTAAATTGAAATTTTTTTCTCTTTGTATGTATAATATAACTATCGACTAACAGTACAGTTTGATTACTAGAAGATATCAATACTAAATCTTTTAATCCATGCTTTTGCATGATAATGAAACCATAATCATATGATAAAAATATCATTCTTTCAGCTCGATAATTTTCATCATAATTTGATTGTCTTGTTGTTATATAAAGACTTTTGGTTGTAAATTCAATATTTAAATGACCAATAATTTGTAATTTTGGTTTTTCCTGTTTCACTGATGATGATAAATCAATATAATAAAAACGTAAATTTTGTTTCAATGATTCATAAACAATAACATAAATGTGATTCACACCGCTAATCAAAATAAAATGATGTGGATGTGGATATGTTGTCATCATTGTTTGAAATAAATGTGGCCATCGTTTTTGTTGTTTTTCACTATAAAAAATTGAATAATAATATTGTGAATCATATGTTTTAAATGCATAAAATATACGGCCAAAATCACTGGTTTCAATTATTGATGCATAAATCTTTGCTATTGATGATTTATTTGTTTTGTTGTTGTTCATCATTGTTTTTTCATTTTTCGATAATTTAAACAAATCATCATTAATCAAACTAACCAATTTATTATCCATACGCTGTAAACGAAATAGATAGCCATTATTTAGGCTAATTGTATGATTAATTTCATGATGATGATAAACATTATCTTCATAACGAATCAAATAGATTTGATTTTCAGTTTTATTATGAATAATTTGATTGATAAAACCACCATCACCATCATTACCATTACTGGTCATTGATATACCGATTGTATTGTTTAAATATTTTTGACCACTTGGAATAAAATCATCTGCATCATTCGATAATGGTGACCATCCTAATTCTTTTGCTGCCATAGCCGCATCAATTATCGTTGTTAGAACGATGATTACAATGAATCGTTGGGACATTTTTTTTTTTTTTTTTTTTTTTTTTGATTATTCCCGCAGAATAAAAACAACAAAAAAAACAAAACAAAACAACAGCCCAAAACGAGAAAACGATTACAAAATCAGTTTCGAATGTATAGTAGTAGTAGAAACATTTTAAATTGTTGGTTTTTTTTCCTGAAATTCTAATTTTATAATTTTATTTCATTTTTTCAATAATTTAATTTTAATAAATTTCCCACTATTCAATTTCGAAGGTGTCTCTAATGACTCCGATGATGTGGTGGTGGTGGTGGTGGCGGTGGATAATGATTTTGATATTCGATATTGTCCATTTATTCGATTATTCCATTTCGATGGTAATGGTATATAATTTGTTAATAATGACCATGACCAACGACAACACCAACAACATCCA
Organism: Dermatophagoides farinae; assembly: GCF_024713945.1. Taxonomy (NCBI): domain Eukaryota; kingdom Metazoa; phylum Arthropoda; class Arachnida; order Sarcoptiformes; family Pyroglyphidae; genus Dermatophagoides; species Dermatophagoides farinae. The sequence continues at coordinate 489,809 of NC_134685.1, read as the reverse complement.
TAACCCATACATAGTATAATTAATTTTATAAACATTAATATCAATGATATTAGAATGGATACATATAGAATGATTCGATATTTTTTATTCTTCAATAATGTTTCATTAATTTTACGATTCTTTTGTTTGTATTCATCATCATCATCGATTATTGATCGATTGTTGTTCTGTTTATCATCATATGGATTGAATGTATCACAATAGAAAAATTCATTAAATGGTATCACTGTCAATGGATATGAACTAAATCTTTGTGTAAATGCACGGCTATCAAATGTAACGATACGTTTATTTTGATTTGAAACAAGAAATATTTGTTTCTGTTGTTGTTGTTGTTGTTTTCCACCATCAGTTTTATTTTCAAATTGTTGTTGATAATCAATAAAACCATATGTAAACATTTCATTGAATAAACGTTTTATCATTTCATTCATACGTTTTATTTGTTCCATTGTCATTGGTATTGGTTTAATAATCGATATTAATCGATAATGTTTATTATTATTGTTGTCTTTTTCGTCAATAACTAGATCATCACCAGGATTTTTATTATCATCATCAATATCTGCATAAAGATTGGCAATAAATTCTAATCTATCGGTCGTATTGTTATTAGCCGAATCTTCGTTGAACTTGTTTCAATCGATAAACGACTACTTTTGACATTGAATAATCATCATCACCATCGTCATCGATAATGTATTGAATTTGAAATAAATTTCCATCATCACTAGCAACAATTGTAATATGTGTTTTATTTTCATAATTAATATTCAAAAATTTCAATTGATCCAATGTTGATAATCTTCTACTTGTAGATTCTTGTTGTCGATCTTGATAATCACAATATCTATAATGATAACCATCGAATGATTTAAAACAATATAATCTAATAAACTGGTTTTGTTCATTTGAATCATTCATCGATGATGATGATGATGATAATAAATTTATCATTGTAGCACCAAATAATGGCTGCTGTTCTTGTTGTTCATTCGATGTTGTTGTTGATTCATTATGATGATTCCAGTTGAAAATTTTTTTATCCAATGATAGTTTTATATATGGATCAATAAAAAAATGTTGTAAATCATATTTTAACCCATTGGATAGATTTAATCGATAATTTTTTTTATTAACCACTTGTTGTTGTTGTTGTTTTTGTTGTTGTTGCCGTTTATTATAAACAATAATACGGATTTTTTCAGTTTCTAAATTTTCATTGATCACCTGATAAATTTGATCACCATTTATGGCCATACCGATTGTTTTGTCAAGATAAGATATACCACAGCTAATGGACAAACGTGGTCGATCAATAAATTGAAAACTTTCCACCATAATCATTGTGGCCACGATTATCAGCGCTTTATAAAACCACATTGTCATAATTCTGGAACAAAGAAAAAGATTTTTTTTTCATAATTTTTTACGATTTGTTTGGTTTTTATTTTCTGAAAATAAGAAATAAAATTGTTTTATTTTCTTGTTTTTTCGTAATTTAATTCACTATAGTAGTATAGATAATTCAGTTATTGATTGTGACGATGGCGGCGGTGGCGGCGCTGGATTTGGTTGTTTTTTTAACTTTAAATCTGAACGTAATTTCAATGATAATGAATGTAAAAATGATTGTGGTGGTGTTTTTGTTTTCGATGTTGATGATGATGATGATGATGATAAATTCTGTTGATATTGATAAATTGGATACATTCGCCATGATTTTCGCTGTGATAATCGTCGTATTCGTTGTGATAATTTTGAATGTAAATAACAAAATTTCCAATTACGATAACAAGCAATCAATATAATTATCATTAATGGTCCAAGTATTAATATAATGGCTATGATAATTAAAATTTTTAATAATAATCTACGACCAATGAAACCGCCATAATAACCACCTGTTGTAGTTGCTGTATTCAATTTTGTTTTTCCAGTATTCAATTCAATGGTTGTGTTTGTAGTGGTGGTCGTCGTCGTCGTCGTTACGACATCTGTGAATGTCACACCACCATCAACATCATAATAATCATCGATATCGACAATTTCATTTCCATTATTATTATCATTATCATCATGATGTTGACATTTAAAAAAATCTTGATATGATTGTATTCTATATGAAACTTTTGGATTTTTACCATTTTTATTCACCAGAATATGAGTGGAAAATGAAAGAATTTTTTCATTTTGATTTGAAAATAAAAATATTCTTTCAACATCATGGTCACCACCACCACCACCACCACTATGACCACTGATCCGGTCAACAAAACCAAATGTAAATACACTATTATTTAATAAATGATGATTAAATTCATAATTATGCTGTTGTTTTGATCTCGAAGCAAAACCATTAAAAACAATAAATTTTTGAGGATTTTCTGGATCAATGTAAAGTATTTTAGTCCAATCATATATACCAGAAACACCATAATGTTTTGTTGTTAATTTTGCAATATTCAAACTGAATGATTTTTGATTATAAAAATATATAATAATACCATTATTACCGACCGAAACAGTGCCCATAACATTTGGCCGATGTATGTATTCACCAAAAAATATTTTAACATTATCCGAATCAATTTCTTGGCCATAATCACCAATCAGATAACGATAACCATTATAGGTTTTAAGACAATATATACGTATATTTCCATTATCATTAATGGACATTGATATACTCATTATTGTTTGATTAAGATGATCATCATGATCATCATCATTAATAATTTTAATCATCTTTTTTTCAATACGTTCATCCGTTTGAAATATTCCTATCAATTTCTTTACCACATTTGTATGATCATTAATAATGTCATCGATTCCATTTGTCATTAATTGTCCATCAATTAGATTCAATTGATAATTATTATTATTTTTCTTGTCAATTAAAATTGATTTATATGGATCATAGATGATAATCTTTATTGTTTGATTTATATATAAAAATTGATATAAATAACCACCAGTTATTGATAAACCAATTGTTTTCTGTAGATAATTGATACCACATTTTATTGGTTGTCGTTGTTGTTGTTGTTGTTGTTCATCACAAAAACATAATCCAATTATTATGATGATCTGAATTATTAGTCGATTGCGTAACATTTTGGCGAAATGAAAAAAAAAATCAGATTTTCAACAAGAAAAAAAATTCACACAAAGAAAATTTGCATAAAAATATCATCATTTTTAAACGATTTTTTTTTTTTGATCAAATTGTAAAATTTTAATTTCATTTCTCAATTATTGCCGTTGTTGATAATATTTTAGTGTTCGATATTTTGTTATTGTTGTTGTTGGTGATGGTGGTGGTGTTGGTGGTGTTAATTTTGTTCTAGTTTTGATTTTCTTTCGATTTTCAATCGATTCTGATGTCTCTGACGACGACGACGATGATGATGATGAATTTAAATTTTTCAACCATCGTGATTGTAATATTGGTAGTCTACGTCGTCTACGTCGTTGTAGTTGTTGTTGTTGATTATGACAACAACAAAAAAAACAATTACAATAACCATTATGATAACAAATCATTAAAATGATTGCCAATAATGGACCCATTATCATTAGAATTGTCGATATGATAATCACAGTATAAAGAAGTAAATGATATTCTTGATAAACTATTTTCGTTGTTTGTTCAACAACAGTTCTGCTGATTGTTGTTACGTCATTTTTGTATGGATTCTCATCGTCCTCACAATTATCATCGTCATCATTTCCTTTTGTTGGTGGTGGTGGTGGTGGTGGTGGTTGTGATTCACAATAGAAAAAATCTTGATATGATTGTATTGTAATTGGAAATGTCATTTTATCCGTATAGAATGCATTGAAATTGAATGACAGAATTGTTTGGCGAGAATTTGATAATAGAAATACAATTTTTTCATCATTCAAAATGGCAGCATTGTTTGGTGGTGGTCCATCACCTTTGTTGATGATGAAACCATATTCAACTGGTTGAAATGAACGGTGAATATTCTGTTTCATACGATCTGTTTGTTCATTAGACCAATAGTGTGAACGAGTTTGAGCTGAATACAGATAATCTAATCCATTATGATCCATATAATGTAAACGAACCAACAATTTTAGACTATCATTACCATATTTATTTACACGTATGGAATCTTCATTCATTCGATATGATATAAATAATAAATGATCATCATTACTGATGACTATAATATTCGAATCATTGTGATATATCATAAATTTATAAATATCAGAAAAATTTCCATAATTACCAACAAAATACCTGATATGATCAAATGTTTTATAGCAATAAAATTGTAAAAATTTATGATCATCATCAATCATAATTGTAGCACCTAATCGTGATATTTGTTGTTGTGTTGATTTATCATCAATGCCCAATTTAAATAAATCTAATAATTTCTTATAAACATCCGGTGATTGTATTAATTGATTCAGATGATAATAATAATGACCATCGATTAGATTCATTCGATAACGATTCGGTTTATTATTGACTGTGGATATTCTTTTTCCATTAATTTGTTGTTCATATTTTATCACTTGTAATGTTTGATTAGTGTACAGCATTTGATAGATTTGATTATTTTCGGTTATTGATATACCGATCGTGTTATTTAGATAATCACAGCCACATTTAATCATTTTTGGTTGTTGTTGTTGTTGTTGTTCATCCTGGGCATTTCCAAGGTTTAATCTCACCGAAATAAGTAGCGCCAACAACGATGTTGTATACATCGTTTTAATTTCTGGAATCAAATTTTTGTGGTTAATTGAAATTTTCTTTTTTGCAGCATTTTTTCTCATTGTTTTTTTAATTCAAAATTCAATCAAATTATCGATTCATGGTTTATGAAATTTTTTTTTATTTTTTATTCCTACTAATTCGATTAATTTTCTGATGATGATGATTATTTTTCATTTTACTTCTATCAACAAATGTATCGATAGTATCGATTGTTTTCAAAGAAATTGTTTCCGATAATCGATATTTATTTGGATAATAATCGATAGTTGTTGTTGTTGTTGTCTGATCTAATGATCGTCGATAATTATATAAAGCAATCAATATGCTTATCATAACAGCCAATAAAATGATTAATGTTAATATAAAGATGATAATCTTGAGATATTCACCCATTCGATTTGTTCGATTCATTACATGATTTATATCCATAATTTTCGACCATATACAATGAAAATAATCATTGAATTTCATCAAATGAATGTTGTACATTTTTTCACCTTTTAAATCAAATAATAATAATTCATTTACAGCCAATATTTTATCACTGGATACAAGAAATAAAATTTTTTCACTTTCATTTTTTTCAATCACTACACTGTCCATAGTGAATCCATATTGCCATTGATTGTTGAATAATTTATCTTGATTTTCATACCATGAATTTCTATTATCAACACTCAATGCATCTTTATTCAGGCTGAAATAATATCCTTGTTTTGTACGTGAATAAAATGTATGCAGATATATTTGTAATTGTAATTTCTGTCTTTTTTGTCTACGATATAATGACACCTGTGATGTCGTTTGGTCATAATATAATTGAAATAATTGGCCACAATTTGATGAAATCAATGTTATAATTGTCGTATGATTCATTTTCATTATGATAACATCATTATAACCACCGATTGTTTCATAATAACCGAATCGATATTCAATACGATCATATGTTATATATGAATCAAATATATAGCCAGTCATTTTTGTATAACCCATTATGATTCGAATTTCTGGTTTTTGTTCGATTTCTTTTTTTTCTTTCCATTTGAATTGTTCCATTAACATTCGTTCCAATCTATTTGTTGTGAATTCTTTAAAAATAAATAGATAACCATCGATAAGATTTAGTGACCATAATGTTTGATGATGATGGTTATAATTTGCTGATAGATCGGCTGATCGATTTGGATAGACAATAATCCAAAGATTGTTTGCAGAATGATTATAAATAATTTGATAAACATCGAAACCAATAGTTGATATACCAACAGTTTCATTTAGATAATGTTGACCACAATCAATTTTATTGATAGCATTTGTAAGTGTTAATATTGGTTGTTCAAATTCTTCTTGATCAACAGTATTGTTGTTTGCCAATATTAATTTGGCCACCACCATCATCATGATCAATAATAACTGCCAATGCATTATTGGCGAAAAACCCCCACTATTTTTCAGGCTTGAATAAATATATAACATTTTTTAATCATACATTTTTGATCAACAAAAATTTAATTTTTTGAAAAAAAAAATTATAATAATTTAATTGAATCATTTACTTTTTTTTTCAGACACGAAAAAATTGTTGTTGCTGTTGCCATCTATCATACACTGGAATGGTTTTTGGTGATCTTTTAAATAATGTAATTGGAGTACCACCATCATTATAACCACCACCATTCGATATATCCATAAACATATAATCTGTATCATCATTATTCATTGTCATTCCAGGTAATAATCTTCGTGTTCGTATACATATAGTAGCCCCAACGATTGTAAACAACAATATTGCAATGATAACCATACCGCCAATAAATAATGGTATACGATATTGTTCCAACATTTTCATTTTCAATTCCAATAATGGTTCCGATGATGTCATTGATGAAACCAAGTCTGATGATGGTGATGGTGATGGTGTTGGTGTTGGTGTTGGTGATGATGATGATGATGGAGCAAATGATTCTGATTCTGGTGATGAAGCGAATACAGATGATGGCGATAAATCAAAGGATTCTGAAGATGGAGTCGAAAATTCTGGTGATGGAGCCAAAGATTCTGATGATGATGATGATGATGATGATAATGGCAAAGAGGTCTGTGCAATTATTTCATTTTTAAATGGTTTATCTAATTGTTTAATTTTGGCATCAATATGTTGACAATAGAAAAATTCCTCCAATTTCAGGAAAATAAATGGAAATTTTTTAGTAAATTGTCTCAAAACATTTGCATTGAATGATAGTATTAATTTTTTCTGATTTGAAACAATAAATATTCTCCAATAATTATTATTATTCTCTATATTTCTTTCATATAATTCAAATCCATAATTAAAATCATAATCTTCCATCATTTCATTGGTTAATCCGGAAGATATTTGTTTACGAAAAAGCATTACCGTCATGGCTCTGAAATCAAATTTTAGATAACCAACTAATTGTTTATGAAATGAATACCATAAATAAATGGCCAATTCATCATTATCAACATGATATTCAAAACTAAGTGTTGATTCAATAGTAGATACAAGAAATAAATATTTTGTATGACTATTGTCCATATAAAATGATGTTATTGGATTATTTACACTTTGATTACGAAATATACCATTCTGAAAATGTTTATAATCATAGGTTTTTGTTGAATATAATGATGAACGAAATTGTGGATTAGCACCACGAGCACCAATCACTGGTTTACTCCATGCAATATTTATTCTTGGTCTGTGTTTTTGTTGTTCACTGATTTGCGTCATCGATAAATCTGGTCGCCAATTCATTAATTGTTCATTGAATTGTTCTGCAACAGTTTGATTTTCAATTAATTTACTTAATGATAGTGAATAGCCATTAACAAGATTTACGAATGGAAAATTTTGATCAATCGATAATAGATGATCATACATTACTATTAATAAATCAATTTTTTGTTCATTTGTAATTTCAACAAATTGTATTAAATGTTGCTGTATAATCGATATACCAATTGTATTTGGTAGATAATGTAAACCACAATTGATTGTTCTTTGAGCATCATTTGGCAACAATTCCAATGATGATGATTCATGATTGTTGAATAGTAACAAAAACAAAATCCAAAACATCATAAAAAGTGAATAAAACATTTTGAAATGGATTTATTCACATACATGCATGATATTTAAATTTTTTTTTTTTGAAATTAAATTAAATTTAATTTAGTAGCTAAAAATAGCTATTTACTTTACTTACAAAAAAACATTCTGAATATGGCGAAATTCTCGAACAACGAAATTACATTGCACAATTTTCCAATTTTTTTATGACGACGACGATGATGATGATGATAATGATGGTGGTGGTGGTGGTGGTGGACGATCCCATGTGACAATTATCAGGCAATCACATGTGAGAGATAAGATTGTTAATAAATTACGATTTAAAAAAAAAAATTGAAAACTTGTTTTTTCGTTCATTCGTTTGTTTGTTTGTTTTTTTTTAATGTTTCTCACTTGTTGATTTTTTTTCCTCATTCTTGTTTTATTAGGATACAGGATGAATGAACGAACACAAATGAACCCTTACGAACATGCTAAGTAAAAAAAAAAAAAAAAAATGCAACACACATATACATTGTCAATTTATCGTTTGAATTTTTTTTTTTTTCGTTTCGTTTTATTTCATTTTCAAACATTGTATATACATTGTATATACAAATACTGAGAAAGAATTTAGTTTTGTTATTGTTTCTCACATCTGATCTGATCCACATCATGAAAAAAATGTTCATATTCTGTGTGTTCATTATGATGATGATGATGATGATAACAAATTCGTTGGAAGCTAAAAATTCAACACAAAATCATAATAAAAATTCATGTGGTGAAAATCGTAAAATCCATATCGATCTGATTGTACAACAATTTCTAATGTTTGGTCCAAATGGTCGTAAATTTCCTGAAACAATGTCACAATTGCCAAAATTTTGCCGGTGTGTAAATAGCCCATTGTTGATTGTTTTTATTTTTTTTTTATTTTTTAATTAAAATTTTCAATAATCTAGTGAAAGTTCAGATCTTCTTGAAGAAATACGCGATTACTTTGAACAATGTGAAAATGAATATAATCGAGATTTGGCTAAAATTGTTCTGTATTCATTACGACGAATGATACGAATATTTTGTCATCGTAAACAGAATAAAAGGCCAAGTAGAAAATTGAAACGTTTAATAGCTGCATCATCATGTGTTAATCGTTATCGGTTAGAATTCACTTGTCTAGATCGTTATACAGAACGTTCATGGCCATTAATTGGTGCCCAGATTGGTAATCGAAAAATTGATTACATATGCTGGCAAGTATAATTTATCACCTGACATTAAGTGAATTAATTTTATTTTCTAACCAGTAACTATGTAGATACTATGCAATGTATGGATGATTTTAATGATTCTCGTGAATGTTTACATAATGATCGTGATTTATTCCATGAATTTGTCGAACAAATTTTCTCCAATGTAATCAATGTATTTTGTGTTGGTGAAAATTCCCTGGATTCATTAGATCATTGTCAACGTATTGAATCAAAACGACCAAAAACATTTCAAACTATTGATGAAGAAATTGAAGCAAAAAAATATCATTCATTAATGATGGTTACATTTGCAATATTGAATTCTATGAATCAACAACAACAACAGCAGCAGCAGCAACCAGTTACCTTTACCAAATGATGATGATGATGAGATAAAAAAGCAAAAGCAATCATCATTCTATTTATATTTCAAAGCTTGATTTAATATGTGATAATCAATCAACGACATGGTTAAAATAAAAATAAGTACAATAAATAAATAAATAATATATAATAATAATATTAATTTGATGACAATATGTCACAAACACAACAACAAAAACAACTTTGCCAAGAATCTAGAAAAAAAAATTGCACAAAGTACACACAACTTTATTATGAGCAATAATGTGATGTGTTTTTTTTTTTTTTTTTTTGATAACGATGATTCCTGTCGACTAATCAACAAGCTTTTTTTTTGGTAGGTAGTGGTAGAAAGTAAAAAAACAAAAAAGTAAATTAGATAAAAAAAAATTCCAATATAAATCAGATATATAATATATCAAACGAAAATCTTTTTTTTTTGCGAATTCAAAAAACAAATTTTCAATTAAATCGATTCGTTTTGCTGTTGATTTTTTTTCAATTTTATGATAAAAAATTGAATTGAATGTAATGATTATTTTTATTTTAAACTTGTGCTATACTATATGCAGCAACAAGCTTTGTATAAATGCAACAAACACACAAGCATTCAGTTTCACTCTTGGGAAATATTGGAATTAAAAATTTAATAACGAATAAATATATAGATGAATGATGTTTTTAAAAAAATATTCACCATCATCATCATCATTTTTCATTCGTTTGGTTTTCATTGTTATTGTCATCATAGTTGGTTCAAATTATCATCAATCATATGGTTATGCTAAACGAAATGAAACAAATAAAAATTGCAATGATGAACGAAAATCGCAAACAGATCTTTTTATGCAACGTTTTTTGACATTTGGTTCAAATGGTCGATCGTTTCCCGAAACATTGGCACAATTAAATGGCTATTGTGATGAAGGGAAACGATTACTTGTAAAAATAGAAAAATATTATTTAGAATGTGAAAGTAAATATATTCAAGACCTGTCCAAAATTGGTATGTATTCATTACGACATATAATACGAACATTTTGTCGTTTAAAATCATCGACCAATGCCACTATGACTAAACAACAATCAAATCGACAAAAAAAATCAATGAAAAAATTGAAAAGATTATTGGCCGTAGCACCATGTTTAAATCGTTATAATCTGAATTTTAAATGTCTAGATCGATATGCTGAACGTTCATGGCCATTGGTAAAAGCATCGATTGGTAATCGAAAAATTTCATACATTTGCTGGTAAGTAACCGTATATGAGAGATGATCAATGAATTATTGACAATCAAAATTCTTTAGTAATTATGTAGAATCAATGGATTGTGTGGATCGATTTATCACTGGTATTGATTGTATCCGCCATGAACATCAATTATTAACAGAATTCGTTGACGATATATTTGTAAATATGAACATCAATTATTAACAGAATTCGTTGACGATATATTTGTAAATATGATCAATGCACTTTGTATTGGCGATAATGCAGCCGATTCGGACCGTTGTGAACGTTTAGAATCAACGAGGCCAAAATTTACAAATTCAGTTGAAGAAAAATCTGTTCATAAATTCAAATCTTTTATGATGGCTTCATTTGAAATTTTGAATTCAATTCAATGATTTCTGGTAAAACTTTTGTCAAATGTTCACATGATACTAAAAAAAAAGAAAAAAAAACAAAACGAATAAAATTGGAAAAAAGAAACAATTTTGAAAATCAATTACACATACCTGTTTGAGATATATTTTTCTTATCAATTTTTTTTTTGCTTTCGATTCACATAAAATCAATATACAAGTACGCTTGACCATAAAAAACAGTATTTTGATGCTTTAAGATTCAAAAATGAAAAAAAAATTCCAATATTAATTTCAATTCAATAAAGAAGTGGCATGTATCTGTTTTGCTTACCCTCCCTCGCCACTATCCCTACCATCACCATTTTTTTTCGAATCAACAAGTTTTTTATCTTAAAATCTAAAAGAAATTAATTAAAATTCAAAATTCGATTTTTTCGAATGATAACCACAACAATATAAAATATATAAAATCATCATCTTATAAAAAAAAATATGAATCTTTTTTTCACACGTCACATTTTTTTCAAAAAAAAACGCAAAAATTCCATTTAATTCAAATTTTTTTGTTTAAATCAATCATTTATTGATTGAATGAATCATGGAAAACAAATATCCATCTTCATCATTTTTCATTCGTTTTGTTTTCATTGTTATTGTCATCATTGTTGGTTCAAATCATCATCAATCATATGGTTATGTTAACCGAAATGAAACAAATAAAAATTGCAACGATGAACGAAAATTGCAAACCGATCTTATAGTGCAATATTTCATAACATTTGGTAAAAATGGTCGATCGTTTCCCGAAACATTCACACAATTGAATGATTTTTGTGATGAATCGAAACAATCACTTGAAAAAATAGAAAAATATTATTTAGAATGTGAAAGTAAATATAATCAAGATCTGTCCAAAATTGGTGTGTATTCATTACGTCATATAATACGAACGTTTTGTCGTTTAAAACCATCAGACATTGACACTACGAATAAACACCAATCAAATCGACGAAAAAAATCAATGAAAAAATTGAAAAGATTATTGGCCGTAGCACCATGTTTAAATCGTTATAATCTGAATTTTAAATGTCTAGATCGATATGCTGAACGTTCATGGCCATTGGTAAAAGCACCGATTGGTAATCGAAAAATTTCATACATTTGCTGGTAAGTGACCGTATATGAGATGATCAATGAATTATTAACAATCAAAATTCTTTAGTAATTATGTAGACGCAATGGAGTGTTTGGATCGATTCATCACTGATATCGATTGTATCCGCCATGAACGTCAATTATTAACAGAATTCGTGGACGATATGTTTTTAAATATGATCAATACACTTTGTATTGGCGATAATGCAGCCGATTCGGATCGTTGTGAACGTTTAAAATCAACGAGACCAAAATTTAAAAATTCAACTGAAGAAAAATCTGTTCATAAATTTAAGTCTTTTCTAATGGCTTCATTTGAAATTTTGAATTCAATTCAAGAATAATAATTGTTCAGTTGATTGTTGATTCTGACCATTTTTTTCGTAAATAAAATTCCAATATTTGTTTTAAACACAATAAAACTGTGTAACAGTCGATGATTGTATTTCAATTTGACTCATTCGTGCTTGAATTCGTTGTAACCATCGTACCAATACGGTGGATAACATCATTGCATCATTTTTAGTTTGTGCAGGAACGGGCCAACTAATCAATGTTTTTAATCTAGCCGTTACATGATCAGATAGCTGTCCTGGATAGCTATTGAAAAATGGTAACCATAAAGGAAGTAACTGTGAGGAAAATTAGAGAAAAAAAATTATTATACATTTTTCATAATCAATGCTGATATCATACTCGTGCCAGTATTTCTGAATTACATTCCATCAATGTTTCCATTAACGAAAGAAAATGCAATGTAATCGTATCGGCAAGCTGTAAATCAAATTTTGAAAAAAAAAGTTTTTTAAAATAAAATTTTATGAAATTTGAACATTTTTATGCAAAAAAATGAACTAAATAAAAATGAATAAAAAAGCCAGGAAATTGGCTCGACATACCTGTGGTATTTCCTGTTTTTTTTTGTAAACAAAGTAAAGCCAAGATCATATAAATTAGCGAAAAAAAGCAACAACAAGCACAAAATTGATTAGCGAAAAGAAAAATATAAAACAATTCAACTTACGGTCATTGAATGGCTAATAATCTGCAAAATTCCAGGTGTAACTTTGGTCCAAAAATCTGTCAATACCAGAATGTTTTGATGTGCTGCATCTGAACCGGGTGGATTTTGTGATGCCAATTGTTCACAATATACGGTCCACAATTGACATAGTAGAAATGCATAAAACAATGCAGACATGTGAACGACAGATGATTTGGATTCAGAACCAAAACCGGCCAATATAACATGGACATGTTCGGCAACATGATTACTAACATCCAATGGTATTGGTTGTGATACCAGTAATGATGATTGTGATGGATGACATTTCATCAATGCCGTATGCTGTAATGAACCCAACAATATCCATGATAATAATCGTACATGAGCAATACATTCAGAAAATTCTTTTGGCCCATTCTGTATTGATGGTAATGAATATAACCATGGTAAATATTTCGTAATAGCTTTCGAATCTGATCCACCTAATCGGGTAAGTTCCAATGCTAAAAATTGTGATACACCAGCTTTAAGATTACCACCCAATGTTTCTTGATTGATATGAATAGATGTTCCTTGAAAATTACTACGTAATTTAGCTAATGCATGTAAATCACCAATAAATTCCAATAACTCGGGTATGAAACATCGAAGACATTCGGTTGCATTCGTAGTGGGAAGTTCAACCGTGATACCGGTTAAACCAAGCTGTCGATTTTGATTACGTTCCAATGATTGTACAGAAATCGAATATGGAAGTGAACCACCAGCATCTTCTAATGCCCATTGTACTAATGCGAAAATATTTTCATCCGGTGCCTGTGTTCGAAAACGTAATGCCTGTACAAGTTCCTGGGCGAATGTACGTGCAACACAGAAACGATCACGATCACGTACATATGCACGATTACAATGAATACAAAGATCACGTACATGTTCCAACAGAATGGGTGAATGTTGAAATATATGTGCCAAAATTTTAGTAACTGGATCCAAAATTGATCGATGTGCACCAATACCGGGTATTTTAAACAATGCCAATAATACACGCATCAATGGCACAAGATTATGAATATTTGGCGCTATATCCACCAGATTGAATGCTAATCGACGAAGATAATTTTCTAAAGGGGTCATTAGATCAGACCATGGTTGATTAGCAACGATTGATGCGCCCATTACCGGTACATTTGCACCATATTGACTTGAAATTATTGGTGATAATGTTGATAGGGAACAACTTTGTGTTACATTATAATCAACGAAAACACATTCAAAATATGTGGCTACATTTGATAAGGTGAGAAGAATTTGTGCCAATGGTGGTAATTGTTTATCATCTGTTAATGCTTCAAACAACTCTTTCAATGGTGTCACCTGGTTCAATTCGACAAAATCCGCTAATGATATGGCTATCGAACGAAACATGATAATATCACCAGAATGTGTTTGAAAAATTTGACGAAATATTCCATTCGAATTCAATTGATGCAATGTACAACGAATGAATTGTCGAGCAATACTGGCCGTGTTACCTGGAAGATGAATATTACTTTCCATTTGCCATGGAAAAACACAACGTAATGCATAACGAGATGTTAGTTTCAATATCTGTGGTAATGTAGGTGCAGCCAACGTTGGATTACGATGAACAAATGTAGCCAGAGCAACTAGACAAAGGCCAAGTTCATGTTCATCAAATTTTTCAATAGGCATACTACAACCATTACAAAGTTCAAATTGTTGTTGATGATGATGAAAAGATAGATCCGAATTGGTCGAATCATTTGATCGTCCTGTTTGTTCTTTACTTGATTGTGGTTGTTGTTGCTGTTGTTGTTGTGATTCCGATTGTGTATTCATCATTATTGTATCTGGAATCTGTTGTTGTTGTTGTTGTTGTGCAGGACGAGCAGATGCTGGGGCTGAAAATGAATGCGGTGATGTCGATGAGGTTCCTGTTCCAGGTTCTGATGATTGTTGTAGTTGCGGTGGTGGTGTTGAAAAAATTAATGAACTTGTCTGTTGTTGTGGCATCGATTTTATTGCTGATGATGATGATTTATTTTTTGTTTTCTTTTTCTTTTTATCTTGCTGTTGTTTTGATGATTTTGAACATTTCATTATTGTTTCTGGTTTCGATGATGTTAATGATGTTGTTTTTATACTTATCGATGATTCAAATGATGGTGATTCAATTTTTGTTGGTGATGATGGTTGGGTTTGGGTTTGTGTTGGTGGCATTCGTTGTTGCTGCAAATGATTAATCGTTGTTGGTCTCTGTATTAATTGATGAATTGTCTGCTGCTGCTGTTGTTGTTGTTGTTGCTGCTGCTGCTGTTGTTGTATTTGATTATTATTTAGATTAGGACTTGATGCCGATTTTACTGGTGAAAGATTTTTTTTGATTTTTTGATTAATAATTGTTTTTGTTAAATGTTGTTGAGAGGGTTGTTGTTGAGAAGGTTGTTGTTGTTGTGATGATTCCGGTACAATTATTTCTTTTGATGATACAGCTGTAGTTGGTGATACAATTATTTGTGATTTTTTCAATTCTGGTTCAAGTTCTGGTCGAATTGTTGCAATAACTAATCGTGGTCTTGAATTTGAATGTGATGATGATGGATCCATTGAATCCATTGATTTGGATGATGGTAATAGTTTATCACTGTCATCAGGACTTTTATTGGTCGTAGCAATAGTTGTATGTTGTCGTATTAAATGATGACGATTACGACGAGAAGATTCTTGTTGTTGACCAGTTGTTGATCTTTCTACCGATCTACTACCACCGGTTAATGTATGTGATCTTGAATGATGTGGCCGTGGTCCAATTGGTAATAAACGTTCTTTAGATTGATTACGTTGTGGTGGTGGTAGCTGACGAAATGCTTCCAATGTTTGTTGATAATTCAGACAACAAACTTGACCAGTAGCGGCAGCACAACAACAACAACATGGTTGACTATTACTAATTGTTGTTGATTGACTTGGATTGCCCATACTACCAGGTGTGGTTGCGGTTTGTTCAGATTTCATTGATGATTGTTGCGGATCCATAGATTGTTGTTGTTGTTGTTGTTGCAACATTGATGGATATAATGGACGCCGTTGTAGACTTGTACGAATTGCTTCACATAATTCACCACCAACCGGTAATAATCGTTCCATCAGTATAGATGGTGGCAGCGGTGATGGTGTCGAAGATGTTTCCATCGATTGTGATGATTCAATTATTTTACGTGAATCCTGGACAACTTTATGGACAGATTTTTTCCCTTGTTTCGAATGTTGTTGTTGTTGTTGTTGATTGTGGTGATGATGATGATGATGATGATCAGTATAAACTTCAACTTTTTCCACTTTAATCTCATCCAATTCTTTGACAATTTCTTTTTTAATCAACGATGATTGCTGTTGTTGTTGTTTTTCTTTCATGGTTTTTTGTTGTTCCAATTCTTTAGCTTTATCAATCAACATTAGCATTACATTCAATTCTTCATCTGGTTGTTGTTGTTGTTGTTGTTGATCATTATGATTCGAATCTTCTATAATGGGCGAATCAATCGATTGTTGTTTAGATGTTACTGATGTTGCTTGTGGTGGTGGTGGTGGTGGCGATGAAATTTGTTGTGGCTGTTGTTGTTGTTGTTGTTCACCTGCTGATAAAATCATTTTAGCAGCAGATAATGTTGTAATTGTATCATCGTTTGAATTACAAATAGATTTTGTCTGTTGCTGTGATTGTTGTTGTTGTTGTTGTTGTTGTGGATTTCTTGTTGATTCTTTTTGTTCACGTGATCGTCGTCTAGCTGCAGCATCAGGATTACATTTATGTTCCAATGCTGATTCCAATGTATTCTGTACAATTTGTATCAGATGCTGTATGAATTTTGCATTCATTGTAGATGATGCGTATTGATGTTTATATAGAATAATGATCAATGAATTTAACCATGATCTACGAAGATGTGATTGCAATAACCACAATGAATATGATGGTTGAAAATGTTCCAAATCACTAACATAAATACAACGATATTCTGCAGGACAATATACCATTACTGGAAATATTAACGATAATAATAATGATCCAACCGAAAGATTCATATCCAATACATCAGGTAATGCTGATAGAAAAGCTGAAAATACGGATTTTCGTCGTAAATCATATGCACTTAATAAGAAGATATTCTCTGACATACTATAACCAAGTAATGTATTCAAATGTCTCAATACAATAATTTGTGTACGATTCAATGATTTATCATCGATTGGATGTTGTGGATCTGGATATGATAAAAATTGCATAAATAAAAATACCAGCAAATGTAATGTTTCTTGATCACAATATTCACCACCACCACCATCATCCATTGTACGATGTACAACATTGAATAACATTAGTTCTTCTTGTGCCATATCTTGTTTACTTTGCCCTTGATCTTGAAAAAAATTATTTGGAAATGCTGAACCAGTGAGGGCAGCAAGTTTTGAACTTTTTCGATTTATAGCCGCTTGATTTGAGGCTGATAAATTTTTCATCATTTTTTCACTACGATGATGATGTGGACGACCACTACTACTACCAATTATCATTGATCCACTACCATCTGTTCCTGGTACACCACCGGAACTAGATACAGATGACTGTTGTTGTTGTAATTTTTGAAATAAATGTGATTTTGATGAATGTTGTTGACCACCATGATGAATAGATGACGGTAATTGAAAATCAACACTACTAGCAGATTGACCAACATTGATAACATTTGTCGAGCGTAATGCATGTGTAAAAAAACCAGCAACCGATAAAAGATGTCGTTTTTCATTACGTCCACTAAAATGATGTGGTAATAGTGAACGTTTCAAATGAATATGTCCCAATGCTTCTTGAGCACGGCTAACTTTTTTCTTATACGTTTCAGAATGTACATTTGTATTACGTAAATCACGTGTACCAGATTCAGTTGCTGTTGCTGCGGTACCGGTACCAGTACCGGATGTAGCCATCATATCCATCATATCCGATGATCCAGTCATATTATTATTATTACGAATAACAACTGTTGGTAATACTTGTGCTTCAAGAAACAGGGCATCAAAACGATTTAGGAAAAATTCCCATGTTAATATACGACGTTCATTCAAGTGATTGAATAGCTGCAAAAGACTTGAAAGAACCAAACAACGATCAACAATGACGAGATCAAATTGCATTTCTAAACATATGACATATATTTTCAATGATGCTGCACGCATTAATTCCA
This sequence comes from Dermatophagoides farinae, assembly GCF_024713945.1. NCBI lineage: Eukaryota > Metazoa > Arthropoda > Arachnida > Sarcoptiformes > Pyroglyphidae > Dermatophagoides > Dermatophagoides farinae. The sequence goes on along the minus strand of NC_134685.1, from coordinate 471,332 downwards.
ATGCGGTTAATGCACGTTGTGCAACGGCAGAATTAATATCATCCAATGTCTGTATCAAATGTATGAACAAACTGGATAACGCCGATTGAATGGATGGTGAATTTTTCATCGATGATTGATCAATAAATTGTGAAAATGTTGCCACACGTTCAATAGCGGCGAATCTAGTGCACCAATCATCGGAACGAAATTCCGTATTGATTGTACGTACCAGAACAGCAAGACCACCAGGTAATGCAATACAATGTAGCAATAATGGTACGGCAATTTGTGATATTTGTGAAAATTCAGCCTGTAATAAACGCCATAAACTAATAACCAAATATTTACGTTGACAACGGAGAAAAAATTTACGTTTCTTTTCATGTTTAGCCATTTGTACGAATACACCACAATGTAATGTTAACAATTTCAAACATTGAAGTAGATGATAAAGAACATCTGGATCAGAATGCAAAGGTATTTCCTGCAATAATTTCAATGTTAATCGTTCCGAAAGTGTTAATTGTTCAATCCATTTTGGTTCATTCGAATCATCATCATCATCATCATCATCATCATTGTCATCAATATTATCATCGGCTATTTCAACATCATCATTGTCATCTTGTTGTTTTTGTTGTCCATTATTTTCATTGATTGGAAACAAAAATAAACCATGATCTTTTGAAATACGTGCAAATGTATTCATGGTTTCTGTTTCCAAATGTTGATCAGCCAGATCAGGTATAATAGTCAATTCAATAATTGGTGTATATAATTGTATTATTTGTAATGAAAGTTGATACCAAATGGAACAAAGTTCACAGAAAAAACATTCTGTAAGCACAGAATCTGGTTTAAACATTTGACTTGTATCTGGTGGACGTTTCATCGATGAATGACATGTATGTGGTCCATGTGTACATTCCGTAGTATGGATCATTTCATACAATAGGATCAATGTGTTGAAACCAAAATCTGAATCTGATTTAGACATTTTTGCCAATGTTAATGGTTGATACGATTTTTTCTGATCATTAAAACCTTTATGACCTGGTTGATCTGGTAGATATTCAAATTGTTTGACAATTATATCCAACATTAATACATAACATGATAATTGTGATTGTTGTACATTTTCCATCGATATTGATGGTAAAACTGCCATTGATGCTGATTGTGGTATTTCTGGTTGTTGTGGTGTCGATGTCATTGATTGTTGTTGTTGTTGTTGTGGTGGTGGTTGCGGTTGTACTTCCTGTTGATCTTTTTTTGTTGTTGTTGTTGGTGGTGGTTGTGTTGTTGTTGTTGTTTAGTTTCTTGTTCCAATTTCTGTTGTTGTTGCTGCTGTTGAATGCACATTTCACGTAAACTTTGAAATGATTTAATACCAGCCAGAAACATTTGTTCCAATAAATACATTGGAACAGGAATCTCTAATAACGTTAATATTTGTAACCAAGATAATGCCTGCTCTTGTTCACCGGGTAATTGTTGATCAAATGATCGTGATATAAATCGATACATAACATCAGCTTCAAGACCCAGTGGAGAAAGATCAGGATCCAATACTTTGGATAATAAGATTTTCAATTCAGATAATTCATCTTCTGCCAGATCATAACGGAATGATTCCATCCAAAATGGCATTATATAGGACCAAATATCTGGTGTAATTATATCATATGGTACTAAACATAGAAGACGTTTAAATCCTTCTTTTATCTGATTTGTCATCGATGGCCAACATTCCCAATGGCCACCGATTTGGGCATGATCTGGTGGACTTGGTACAAGGCAATTAGCAAACAGACAGAATTGTGATTCGATAACTTTCATAAGCCAACCATGTATGGATTCGGATTTTATTCGTTCCAATGCTGATCCAGCTTGATCATCTGGTAAACAAGCAGTATTATGAAACCATTGACAAAGCATCGCTAACATACGTCCCAATAATTCAATACGTTCATTTGTATTGGCTTCAGCTGGATCAACTAATCCAATCAGCAGCCATATTCCATATCGGCTTAATAATTGTCGTTCTTCAATGGATGAATCATTAGAATCACCAGCTGTTTGTTGACCAACACCACCACCACCACCATCACGTCCACGATCACTGCCACCAATATTCGAGTTACCACCACCGGCACCTGTTGCACCACCACCGCCGCCACGATCACTACCTCCACCTGGTCCAGAAGCTGTACCATCAGTTCCACCGGAACCAGCAATACCACCAGGACCAGAAATACCAGCACCACCACCACCGCCACCACCAGTCATACGATCAGCACCTAATGATGAACCCATCGCACCGGTATAGGCACCTGTTCCATGAGTTCTCATGTAACGTTCACCTTCTTTTGTAGATTTATCCATTGCAGCTGCTTCACGTAATAATGCTACCACTGCTTCAGTGAAATGTTGTTGAGCTTCCAATGGAAGTTGCCAAAATGATCGAAGATGTTCTTGAACCAAATGATTACTACCAGAATGTCTACCACCAGTTGTCGTTGTTGATGATGATGAATTTGGGGAGGCTGACGTTGGCGATTGTTGTTGATTAACAACACCGGAAGCATTTGTTGCCAGTGTTGTTGTCGGTGTTGTCGATCGCACAGCAATTGTACCACCATGTCTTTGTTCATGACATTGTAGACATAATCTTACTGGTTTATTACAATTGAAACTTGTACATTCTGTACTAAAACAAGTGACAACAGCTGGTTGTAATTGATGTTGTTGTTGATGATGATGATAAGGCATTGGTCGGCCAGTTGTTTGTTGTTGTTGCTGCTGCTGCTGTTGTTGTTGTTGTTGTTGTTGTTGTTGACCAAGACAAGATTTACTTTCACATGTATAACTTATTTCAGTCATTGGATGCAAAACATTCAATAAAATATCTTGACTTTTGATTGATTTGTTCAATGAATTTTGTTCCCGCACCAATTCAGCACATTCAATACAGATCAACAGTGGTATTGGTGGTCGACCTTTTAAATCGATCGATGCTGGTAATGCTGTCATACCGGAGGCAGTTTGACCACCACCACCGCCGCCACCACCACCACCAGCTCCACCAGATTGTCCACCACCGGTAATAGTTGACGAACTTTGATCAATTTGTGCAAAACAAATTTTCACTGCTTCATTGTTCAATGTATTTTGACAGGTATCATTCTGACATGTCAACGGTTTCCATTGTTGATGTTTTTCCGATAATTGTTTCCGATCCAATATACTTGGATTTAAACCGGGCCAATATTGAAATAATAATTCCACTGAAGCATGTCGTGCCTTACCGGTTCCATAAGCGATAACCACCAATAAATCTTGTATAATATTCGATTTCAGACGCATTAAACATTCTAATAATTGTGAATGTAATGATAATGAATCTGTATGGCTAAGAACGGTCATCAATATCGATGGTATGGATGCATTTGCAAAATCGAATACATCATTATCTTTTGTTTCACCTAGAAAAGAAAAGTGAATCGATTAATCGATATTTTTGTCGATATATAATAAAACTTACTATAAAGTGTAAATGGTAGAATATTATAGCATAACATATCGATTATATCTTGATGTGAAATAAAATTCAACGAAATTGTATTGGCAACACTTAATGGCATTGAATCCATTAATTCATGTTCAAGAAATGGTACCAAACAAACTAATGCATGTAGTAGATATTCAAAAACAATCGGTGCATTCGATGACAATGATGATTGAATATTGGCAAATGAATCAAGCATACCGCTTAATGTATAGAAAAGATTACGATAATCAAGATTTGGAAAAAAACCAATCCTAATTGAATCACGATTTGGATCACGAATCAAATCAATCGGTATACATGGTACATCACGTAGAATGGTCAATAATGCTTGTGAGAAAAATTTCAATACATTTATTATGTCCGGTATTGATGGATATGGTGTGATGCCATTCAACAAACGATGATGATAATCCTGTAAGTTTCTTATTTTTGCCGAGACTGAAAAAAATAAAAAAAAAACAAAATGAAATTAATTAGTGAATACAAATTTTGAAATTTAAAAACAAAAAAAAATTTTTTTAAAATCATCGAACCAAAAGAACGAAATTGAATCGAATGGAATAGGATTCGCATAGTGTTTTTGGTCGAGTTTCGAAAAAAAATGGACAGAATGAACTAGAAAGAACGGAATCCAACTTACAACTGGCGGCTCGTGTTCCCATTTTCAACATGATTGCTGATTTTTTTTTATTTTTTGATCGTTTTGGTTGTTTATTCGATGTTTTCTTTTTGGATTTACAATCAATCAATCAATCAATCGATCAATCGAAGAGGAGAATTCTTTTTTTTTGTGATATAATCTGAATAAACACGAGAAATTTAAAGCAATAAAAACCCAACAACAACAACAGCAGCATAGCACGATGATCATAAAATTCACTCAGAGCCATAACCGCACACACAGATGGATGATCATCAATAAATTTTCTCTCTCTCTCTCTCTCTCTGTGTGTGTTTGTTTGATGATTTTTGAAGAAAAATTTTCGTCGAAATGAATGAAATTAACAAATGGAAAAAAAATTTTTTTTTTGTTTGGTTCATGTCAAATTTTCGAATGTAAACAAAGTTAGTGTGTGTGTGTGTGTAGTGGAATATATTCTCTCTGGTTTTTTTTTCTTGCATCCATCTTTCTTTGGTTGTGTTTGCTCTATAATCATCAACTCGAATGCTATTATTGGTAAAGTAGGCAGTAGTGAGCATCCTCTTTTTTTTGTTCGGTTTACACTTGATGTGATCCAATACCAAAAAAAAAAAAAAAAAAATCGGGCAAAAAAAAACACAGAGACTGCATCCTTTTTTTGATCATTTTGGTTGATATAGAAATCAGCACTGTGTGTGTGTGTGTGTGTGTCTGTGATGTTTGGGTGTATATAGCAATTGTTTGAAGAGCGATTTGAAGAAAAGCGGCGTGTATGGCTCTAGTGGCGGAAGTGGTGGTGGAATTAGCAACCTGAATATGGTGAAAATGCGTTATTGACCCTTTCATGAGGAAGATTGAAACATTGGACGACCGATTTTTTTCCTATGTTATCCGATGATGGTCGCTATTTTCTTTCTATCAGCGCGCCATGATCGTATGAAACCAATCGGTGTAATCAGTGATATTCAATCAGCCTTTCATAATATCGAAATCAACAAAGAACATCGTGACTACGTGAAATTTTTATGGTTGAATTTGGATGATGATAAATTAATGTGCTATCGTTTCAATCGTCTGCCATTTGGTCTATCGTCTAGCGGCTAAATTAAAGATGAATTTGCTGAAAGATTTGAACAATTCAGAACCAAGAACAAGATCACTCTGACATTCATAGTGAATCCTCTCAATACAAATATCAACGAAATCCATATTGAGTCATTTGGAGTTGATATTTGGAGTTGATATTGGATCTTTTGAAATCCAATTAATCGATTTAAAAACTAAATCTTTGTGGAGTGGAAAATTTACAGAATTGAAAAACAAGTTGGAAGAGTTGGAGGTCCAGAAATGTATGCACGTAATGCAACAACAGTGGACAGCTTTCCAACAGCACAATGTTCACAAATGTTGGACGAAGCATCGATGAAGTTACGCAAATGGAGATCGTCAAATCACGGATTGAATCAATTATGGAACGATAACCTAGCAGAATCTAAAGTATTGGGTATGGATTGGACAGATGATGATTACAACAGTCTTCGTGTAATGATACCTGATTGGGACGAAAATAAAGCATTGACAAAACGATATTTAGTCAGCTATGTCGCATCGATATATGATCCTTTTGGTTTGGTGTTGGCCACCAATTTACTATTGATTCATCAGGCGTGGATACGACGAACTGCCAGATGAATTTAAACGAAAGGTCATGAAGATCATGAACGATATTCAATTATTGAAAACATTCTCTTGTAAACGATTTATATTTGATCGAATCGTAAACGGATTTTCACTAATCGTACTACTTGTGGACACACGAAAATCAAACCACAGAAAGAAACAGTGGTACAGCGCTAAAGAGTGTAAAAGTGTTGACAACAACGAAAATGTGGTATGATTTTCGTGCGTAGAGCTTTCGAGAACTGTTCGCAGCGACATTTCTGTTGTTGCGGTTATAAACAGCAACATTTGAACTTACTCCCCCAGCAAACACTGTCTTGTCATTGTTATTTTGTCCTTTTTGTTTCGACAAAAAATTTGAAAAACTTTTTTATTTGTTACAAAATGACCAGCTGTACATTAAGTCACACTATAATAAATAATAAATTTTGATTTTTGAAAGAAAATTTTTAAAATATATTAAATGGGGTTATAACAGAATCCCCCAATTCAAAATCAATCACACACAATCACGAATTGATTTCTGACCATATAGAAAAGAAAAATATCATTCACAAGATGAAAGACGATAATAAGTAAGTATTCAAAACCAAGTATTGTAATAGTGGATAATCTGGCGAGTACGCCTCTATTTTGGGTCGGAGCCTTACTTTCACATTTCGTTGACGATTATCAACGTTCAAAACACTGAAATCGAAAATTTATTCCATCTAGCCCGCCGTGGTCGTATACACGCCAATGGAACTCGTGTTTCAATAATTTCATAGCTTCTTGTAGCATACGGCTCAACCTTTTCAAATTTGTACCATTATCAGAAATAATCGTGGTTGGCATTCGACATGTACATGCGATTGAAACATTGGACTACTCCATCTAGCCCGCCGTGGTCGTATTGGTGAGGTTAGGTTTACCCGCCGCCGTGATCGTATAGTGGTTAGTACCTTGCGTTGTGGGGGGAAGCAAACATTCAACTATGATATGTTGTGTTGTTCAATTCACAGTGCCGCAATAACCCCGGCTCGAATCCGGGTCACGGCAAAAGAGGCGAAATTTTTTTGCTACACTCTAAAAATACACACCATTTTTCGAGTGTACACTCTAAAATAGACCATTTTTTAAAATTTATTATTTATCAGTATATTAATTGTCGAAATAGCCGTTGAACAACGGTACACGGAAAAAAATGGGGAAAAAAGTCTATGTAAGCCACGCATTTTACGGACACTTTTCCATCCCCTGCCTTACTGTTGCTGTACAAAGTTTGCACTTTTTTCCCGCTAGGATTTTTTTCAATGTATGGTTGTGCTGGTGATGAATGTTGTGTGTCTTTATTTTGTGTTTTTTGGTTTTGTTTGATGCAATCGTATCAACATTCTCGCCATGGAACTGCAGTTCAAAATGAAGAAACGAATGACATGACGCCTATTCAAAATCAAATTGATATTCCGAACTCCGAACAAATAGATTTAATTGCAATCCAAAACGGAGGCTCGAGAGAGAACAATCAATTGTGTGAAAATCCAACACACAATCGGTGACAGTGGCGCCGCTACTGTCAATAGTCAAGAAAGTGGTGAACAAGAACTTGGCAACAAATTATTGATATATTGCAAATAATATTGGATCAAATGTGGAACGAATGTGGAAAATGAATGGTTCGATTGTCTGATTATAATAAAGTACATCAAAAATTCAACAGAATCCCCAGAGGTGGATGGACAAGAATCAATAAAAAATAGATATAATGATGATAAATTTGGCAAAAATCTAACTGAATCTCATCTACTCGTCAAATCCAAGTCCAACTAATCAACAACTGATGTTTGTACCGCCATCTGTCGTATTGTGGTACTATTAAGTTGTTTTTTTTTTCTCGAAGATAAATTTATTATTTTTTATAATCATCATCAACGAAAAATGGGTTAAAAATTTCAAAAAATGAAAAATAAATTAGATAAATAAACAAAAAAAAATAGCAACAATTAATAATAATAAAATATAAGCAACAACAACAACAAAAAAATTTCAATGATGAAATAAAATAAAATTGAAAAAAAACACAAAATAATGAATGATGATCGATGATAATAATAATAAATGAAGAAGACGATCGTTGTTGTTTTTTTTTGATGATCGATGAAACGATACATTGTCATCATCACATCTTGTGTGTGTGTATGTTTTATGCTTTTGCTTTAGCTTTAGCTTTCGATTTAGCTTTATAATCATCGATTATTGTATTCATGACAGCGATATTACCATTACCAACATTATTGTCATATGGTAGATATGATTCACGCCATGATGTTAGATCCATTTCAGGTAGATCGGCACAATTGACACGTGGATTTCTGTTTAGATTTTGGACAGACAAAATAAAAAAAAAATTCAAAAATCAATTCTAACAAAAAAAAAAAGTAAACAAAACTTACGATGTAGAATGTGCTGCCAATAATGGATAAAGCTGTATACTTTCCATATCATCAGCCGCTTCACATAGGATACGGGCTAATTTTGTTTTCCGAATTTCAGACAATTGATCCATTGAAAATTTCGTTGTACCATGGCCATTTTCATACCAAAAACGATCACCTTTACGTATTTGAGCAAATTGTTCGGCAATAATACATGCAAATGTAGGTCCAACCATAGCACCCATTAATGGAAATTCCGCTATACCAGCCGACCAGAAATCAATATCATCCACATGTTCATAAAGTTCCATATAACGTCGAACAGTTTCATTATGAACTATGCCATAAAGATCGGTAAAATGTTTGATACGTTGCATACCACAATATTCACGCATATAATTATAACCAGGTACACCCATTTCACGTCCACGTAAAATATTTATAGCCGCTAAATCAAGACCAAATTGTTCACCAGGTTTTTGAAACAGATGATTTGTAATTTCATTGGCCATTGTAACATCAACACGATAAGCAGGTTGATTGACCATACCAAAAATGAATGAATCCATTACACCAGGATGATAAAGGCTAAATGGTTGCCGTAATACCGATGCAAGACGAACTGAATCTGTTTTTCAACACATCAAATGATTGTCTGATGAAAAAAAATGTTTCCTAAATTGACATACCAATTTTCTGATGAAATTTATTAAATCGATCCACTGTATCCGGAACTATTGAATGTCCAAAACGAAAAGCGGCTGCTTGAAATTCAACACGAATGCCGGGATTAATTTTTGCATCATAACCATGATAATAGCCAAATTTTTGTAGATTTAATCCATATTTTGTCATTGTTTGACGACCAACAACAATCGGTAAAAATTCATTATATGTAATATGTTGTATCATTGCCGATATTATACGACGTGTTTCTTGGAATAATTTTTCATCCGACCAATGTGGATTAATTTCACTCAAAACATCGGCAATTTGATTATGATGTCGTAGCCATATGGTGTGTAAAACCGTAAGCTGCAATTGTACATTGGAACGTGTATCACCTGTATCGAAACAATAAGAATTCGATGTACGTCCACTACGTTCACATCCTTGATCAGGATTTTTTGTTTTAGCTGGTAATAAATCTTTAAGACCTGAATCAAGAAAAAAAAAGAAGGAACAAGGAAGAATTGAGTCTTTTTTATGGATCAAAATCAATTGTTTTTTTCATATTTTCATCTGAAACATGAAACATAAACTTGTGGCCAACTTAATCAAATTAGCGTCGTTCGTACAAACGTAAATGTAAGTAGAAGAAGAAAAAGAAGAAAAAAAATCTTTGAAAAAAAAGTAATTTCTAGGAGATAATAAAAAAAAAATGAAGAAATGAAGAAATGAAGAAATCCTGAGGTTACTACAGACTATTTGGTGGTACTGTTGTGGTTGTTTTTGTTGCTGTTGTTGCAATTTTCTAAACTGGATCAAAATATAAAAAAAAACTTTCAACTCTTTGAATAAGAATGAAAATGAAAGTCAGATTTATGAGGTCATTTCATTTCATCATGAAGAAGAAGAAAAAAATGATTTTTTTTTCATTGAAATTGATTTTTTTCCTCTTTCATTCGATTTCAATTTTTTTTCAAGTTTTAATCACATACACACACACACACACACACACACACATACCCATTTGTCTGTAGACTTTTGTCGATTTCAATCGGCCACCATTAAATTCACGTATACGTTTTGTAGTGGAAATGGCACCACCATATATACAATCAGCGTCCAAAAATGATGACACAACATTTATCTGATGTCGTGGACCTAATGGACAATTTGGTTTCACACCGGCCGTTGATCGAACAAAATCCATACATTTTCTTGGATAAAATTTATAATATGGATCATCATTTGGCATTTGTATTGGATAACAATTTGGATGTCGTTGTTGTGGTGCATATTTACAGCATTTAATTGATTGATCATTTTTATCTGATGAGAGTGGTAAGGAGAAAATAAAAACAAAAGCCGATTAAAAAAAAAATGACAATGAACATGAATTAGGAAATGGAGATTATTTTACGAACAAAAAAAGGGTGAAAATGAATAATTATGTAATGCACCACCTCCAACATTATTATTAATTAATATAGTGACTTGTATTATGGAAAAAAAAGAAACACAAACCTTTTGGCATTGAAGCAAATGTTAAATCATGATCAACCATCTGGCCCCATGCAATAACCAAATAGGTTACTTCAGTATCATAATCATTTTCATCAGCCTGATGCAATACAAATGAAACAACACGTGGTGGTGGCAATGGTTGGCCACTTTTAGCCATTCTTGGTGACGATAATCCTACGAATAAAAACAAAACAATAGCATCATTATTTATGTGTAGGCGACAGTAGTGAATTTTTTTTTGATGATTTTTTTTCGTAATTTTTTTTCTTCTTTTTCTTACCATCAGCATAATCAGGTGGCATATAACGTAACATTGCTGAACGTGTTGAACCCCAGCTTGGATATTCAAGATTATTGCACATACCACTGAGAGTACGATATTTATTTGATTCACATTTCACTGGTTTCATTATCGATGGACACATATCACGTATAATTGTATTGGTTGTATCGATCCTTGGTAAACCATAAACAATGGCTTCTTTACTCAAGCCATATGAACGTGCAAGAATTTCCGATGCTTTCACTAATAATTCACCAACTTTTGCTACATGTTCTGGTTTAGGATAATCGGATGATAAATGATTATTTTCCTGTGGTATACTAAACATGCCCAGTGACATTTTTGCCGATTGTATTGCTTGATTAATATCCTGATAATTTAGACAGATATTACCACCACCACCGGTCATCATATATGGCGTGGAACGTTTTGTTATATGATGATTGTTGCTTGAAAAATGGATTTGGGCAGAAAAAAGAAATTTAGCACAGAAACATGATTGCAAAACACACTTACCCAGTAATAGCAGACAAATATTTTTGCAAAATTGGATGCATTGTTGATGCTGAAGACCGGAATGAAATACCACCTAATGCACCATGATGATGATTAGGATTGGTCAATATTAGCTCGGCATTTGTTAATGCATCATTATCATTGGGATAATAATATGATGATGATGATGGTGGTGGTGGTGGATAATTATCATTAACATCTAGATTAATAACCGGTGGTAACGATTGTGGTTGTGTTGGTAGTGGTGGTGATAATTCAGTCATTTCTTCTAAATTATTCATAAATGAATATGAAGCTGGTAATATTATGTCACATTCTGGATGATAATCTGGTGAATATGGTGATGGCCGTGCCATTATCGAAGTACCAGTATCATCATTGAAATAATTTTCTAATGATGATGATGATGCCTGTATTATTGATGCCATCATCATCATCATCAGAATGATTGCTGTACGAATAATCCATGATGATGAAAATTTTTGCATTTTCAAATTTGATGATGATATCGTATTTGATGATAATAAAGACATTTTATGAAAATTTTCATGTATTACACCGGTAATTTGATTATGAGAATCATTGGAAAATTTTTCTGTTACATTTGCTGTTGTTGATAATCGACTATAATTTAAAGTAATCATTTTTCTATATGATAATAATATGGGCATTATAACCGTATCGATAATATTTGATAATGTCGTCGTCATCGTCGTCGTTGTTGTTGTTGCCAGAATTGTTGCCATTGTTCTTGATGAACAATCACCATGATGATGATGATAATATCGATTCATTATTATGTCGAAGACTACTTGATTCTCAAAATGAAGATTTACGATTTAAAGTCAAAAAAAAAATCAAAAACGACCACCAATGATTGCTATGAACTTAGTGTGTGTGTGTGTGTGTATGGAACAATTGAAAATTCTGTTTTTTGAAAAAGAAAACAAAAAGAGAACGAAAAAAAATATGATTAGTGAGGATCTTGTTTCATCATCATCATCTATTTAATCACACCGTGAATTGTAACAAAACAAAACAAAACAAACAAAAAATGAAAGTTCAAAGAGAACATCAATTCTCTCTTGCTCTCGATGTACTAATAGAAATTAAATTCAAAGTCAAAGAATTTCAAAGATTTTCCATTTGTTTGTTTGTTTATTTATATTGTGATTATGATCATCATCATGATGATGGTGATGCACATATATAAATCAATTGAACAAACAAACAAAATGAAATGAAAATGAAAATGAAAATTGACCTATACACACACTTATTGTTCAATAAAGGAATGATTTTATTACAAATTTTGATTGAATGGAAACAAAACATGAACAATTGACTATTACTACTACAACACACAATTGAATTTCAATTGATTCATGTTCATATATATATTGATATTGATGATGATCATGATGATGATGAATGTCATTTTCAATCAATCAATCAATCATATTTAGAACATGCAAACAATATCACAATTATTATCGTGTGTATGTGTCTGTTGGCTGAATTTCATCTGATTAGATGGGGGGGAAAAAATAACAAAATTCCATGCGGAAAAAGGAATTTTAGAGAAAAAAAGATTGAAATTCTAAAACCATTCCATCATCCATATATGTATGGATGCTTTAATCTTTTTGCATTATACTTTGATTTGATTTGCCCTGTGTAACTATGTGACTGATCATCTGATAATTGGACACAGATAAATAACCACAACACATGTGAAATATGTAGATAAATAAATGATGAATGAAAAGATGTATGAAACAAAACAAACATTCACACAATGTTAATGTGCAATGACCACCTGATGATTCATTTGTTTTTTTTTTGTTTCTCTAAATGAAATGAATGAATTGAATTTCATTTAGAGAAACCAAAAAAAAAGTGTCAACGACAATGATGATGAACAATAATCATTAACAAAACTCTGTGTGTGTGTGTGTGTGTGTGTGTGGGAATGAAAATTGTCACCACTAAAACATACCACATGTGTTATAGTAGTTGTGTGTTTGTGAAAAGTTCAAAATTGATAATTGAATTTTTTTTTCTTTTCTTTTGTCTTTTGTTTTTTTTTTCATTATCATCAGGTGTCAAATTTTTTTCTTTCTTTCTTTCTACCAATCCATTTGTTGTCATCGTCGTCGTCGTCGTGATATAATAGTTTGTTTTGTTAACAAATTTATATTTTGGAAAGAAAAAGACAACAACAACAACAACAAGCAACGATATATGATGATTCGATGGCAAAAAAAATGAATTTTCGAATCAAAATAAACGTGGTGTTGTTCATAAACAACGTTATCAACACTAAAACCTGCTTGAATTTAAAATTCAGAGTGATGATGATTACGTAATGGATGAACATTATTTCCCCCTCCCCCCAGTTCTTAGATTTGACTTTAATCATCATCATCATCATCACGAATGTTATGTTGTTGTTGCTGCTGTTGATCATTATGATGATGATGATGATGGTGGCGGCCAGTTGAATAAATAAATCATTGATGATCTAAATCTCTCGAAACATATACATACACACGCACAAATGATATGATGTGATGTAATTTTGTGTACATTGAAAATGTAGAAAAAAAACGAAAAAAAAAATTAATTAGAAAATAAACAACAAATCAATCAATCAATAAATGTAATTTTCAACGGATTGATATGGAATGTGTTTTTTTTCTTAAAATTTTTGTTTTCAATCAAAAAAAAATGGATCAAGCTACTGCTGCTGCTGCGTGTGTGTAAAATGTTCATTTTGATTTTGATTTCATTTTTTCGGGAATTTCAAAATTTTTTTTTTGCTCCTTTTTTTTTCTTCAAAGGACAATGTCAATGCAATTGATAACGATGATAACGTTGATGATGTTGATGATGATGTGATAATGATGAATGTATGGGGGCCTATTGAATGTCACGATAGAAATGTATCTAATGTAGAAGAAAATGAAAATCTAAAAGTCTCAATGACACATTTTTTTGTTGTTGTTGTTGTATTGGGATTTTTTTTTTTAATAGATCGTGCTTGATGACCAAAAATGACACACACACACAAATGGCTATAGCAATTTCATTTAATCAGCTTTGAATGTTGATGAGAATTTTTTTTTTATTTCAAAAAAGTTCCAGCATCAGTTTGTTAATTGAAAGAACAGCGCTTTAAATGGAAAAAAATGGACATTTTACATTTGCCGGTTATTCAATATGATGATGATGTTCACAGAAATAAAAAAACAAAAGAGTCCTTTTTGGATCAACATTAGTCTTGACATTGGCCTCATGTGGTGGTGGTGGTGGTCGTCGTGTTGATGGCCTTCTCATCTGCATCAATGTGTAATTTAATGGGAAGTGGATGATGATGATGATAAAGGATAATCCAACAGATTCATCAAAACGATCAATCTTCAATGACTCTGTGTGTGCGTTGTGATCAATGATTTATTGATTTTTTGATTACTTAAAAATGTTGAAATATTTTTATGGATCATCATCATCATCATCATCATCATAATGGTCAAGTGATCAAAGCTTATCATTTTTGTTTACACCAAAAAAAAAAAAAAATGTGCAGAATGATGTAATGATGATGAATTCGCATAGGTGACTCCTGCATTAAGCGGCGCCTTACTGTATTGATGATCAACAAAATAAAATAAAAAAAAACTTGTGCAACACACACATACAAAAATCCAAAAATTTTTTTTTTTTTTTTTGAATATTGTGGTATTTTTGTCTCTCACAGAAAAAAAAAATTTTTTTTCTTGTCTTGGTTGAATTGAAAAACATAAAAAAAATATCACAATTGATCATTGATGATGAAAGTGAAAGTGATTTTTTTTCTTCTTCTTTCTGGAAGCAAAAACAAATTGAATTTTTTTTTTTTGAATCAAAATTAAATTAAATTTAATTGAATCAAATTGAATTCAGCAACAAAAAAAAAATGAGTTTCAGCCATATGATCATTGGATCAAGTGAAAAAAACCCAACAATCAACATGTGTTTGTGTGTGTGTGTTGCACAAGGTGATTCATAAATATAGGGACATGATGATGATGATTTGAAATTGGGCATTTTTTAAGATTACAAAATTTCATTTTCACACCACCACCACCACCACAAAAACGGGTGTGAAATGATAATAATAATAATTTACATCGGTTCACACGGACATTGTCGTTGTTTGTTGACAATTGATTTTCACAGCGAACAAAAAAAATTTTTTTAAAAGGAAAAAAAGTGAAATTTTGAAGAAAAAAAATTTCACTTTTTTTTCCATAGTTGAACAGAAAGATAACCAAGAGATTAAACAGATGTTTAATATGATATAATTAATGTCATTATCATCATCATTAGCCAGATCATAATGATCACATACATTTATTTGATCGATAATCGATCAAATAACGACGATAAAAGAAGGAAAATTGGATCTAGGAATTGTGTAATTGTTTTGCATTGTGTGTTGTTTGTCATTCATTTTTTACGAATATAATGTGAACAAAACAAAACAAAACAAAGAATAAAAAAAAAATTTCAAATTAGGAGCCATTCACAAACAAACAACAAAAAACAAGCAACTAGATAATTTATAGCCAGGAAATGAGCAATCATTTTTTTTTCTTTACATTTTGCTTTAAGCCAAAAATTTTGAATTCAATCAAAATTTCCAAGAAAAATTGAAACATTTATTCTACATGGTGGAAACAAACAAATTACTGACCATCACCAAAACAAAATTGGACAAAATTAACCTTTTTTTTCATTTTCTACTGGATCAATTTTTTTTCATTATTGATCATTATTGTTGATTATTATCTTAATGAATGGCCATCAACTCGAATCAATCATGTATGACTGACTATGTATCATCATCATAATCATAATCATAATCATCGTCAATCAGGGGTTAAAAATTGTTCAATTTTTTTTAGTGTGAATATGAAGAAATTATTATGATTTCATAAGATGTTTGTTCCAGGAACAATCACCAAAAAAAAAAACAAAACAAAAACCAAACAAAAAAAAAATTACACCAACAGGTTAACTTGACAGAAGAAAACAATTTTCATTGTTTGTGTTGTAACAATTTTTTAATGTGTTTTACCTGTGTGTGTGCATATGGACATTATGTTCCATTTTGTTGTTTCATCACAATCATCATTATCATCATCGGTGAAAATGAAACAAAACAAAAAAAAATGCTCATTTCAAGCACACACACAGACAGAGAGAGAGATGTGATGATGATCATATCAGATCACATCACGATCATTAATGATGATGATGATGATTTGTTTCAAATTTGAAAAAAAAATTCCAAAAAAAAAAATAAATGTAGGCATCTCTTGAGTTTTGAAATTTTTTTTTTTGTTTTTTTTTCATCGTAAAAATAGATCATCAGCATCGTTTTTTTTACATTTGGATGAATGCCAATAAATATGATGCTATACATTAATTTTAATCAATTTTAAATATGCAACTTATGGGTTTTTTTTCATCCAAAATGGTTATGGGCCATTCATAATTATCATTACACATTGTATTGTTTTCTCAATGATGATTACAATGAAAAAAAACAAAAACAAAAAAAAAATTACCGGCCCGGAATTGAATCTCACTGTGTGTGTGTGTGTAGGTAATGGATTTCTTGTTCGTTTTCATTCATTCATTCATACACGTGTATAGTGTGTGTGTGTGTGTATCACAGACTAATTAACTCTTTAAATACTCTCTCTCTCTACATCTGAATCTCAGATAAAACGAATATAATGTATTTGAATGGCTAGCCAACAAACATAATGGATTTCACCCGAAGTTTTTCATTTTCATTTTCATTTTATTCACCGTCATACACACACACACACACAAATGCACATCTCAATCATTCAATGCTTTCCAATTGGACCATTTTCTTTTCTCTTGATGATGATGATGATGATTATGACAAACGATACGGAAACGAAAAAAAATAACGAGAGCAATGGTAAAAATTGTAAAGAAAACGAAAACGAAAATCTAAAAAAAAAATTGGATAAAAAATCCATTTATACATGGCCAGGGTGTCCAGTGATGATGAAAAAAAAATTCAATTGAATTATTGACTTTTTTCCATTGTTGTTGTTGTTGTTGTTGTTGTCGTTTTGTTGTTGTTTGGTTTATTGGAAACAATCAAGGACTCCCACGCATTACAATGACAACAACGACAAAATGAATCGTTTCGATTGTTTGCATTAGACAAACAAGACATTTTTTTCATTTTAAAATTTATTAAATTCACAACAACAACAACAACAACAAAAAATTCCATTCGTGGTCATCACCAATGAATGAAAGAGAAGAAAAACTGAAATTTCCATTTTTCATCGGATTTATATATTCATTGGAATTGGATTGTATTGGATTGGATTGGAGCCAACCAATGATTCCATTTGTTGTTTGAAAATTGGAACAAGGTACGAAAAGAAAAGCCGTCGAGGATGTCATGTATCGCACACAATCATCATCATCATTGAGTTATTTATGATGATGTTGTATGTGCGTTTCCTATCCAAGAATCAAATAATTGTTTTTGTGTGTGTGTGTGTGTGTGGGTGACTTGTTCCATAATGTTTCGATATTTCGATTGATTGATTGATTGATTGATTCGAGTTGATTGTCGAACACAAAATCAAATTCATATTGTAACAACAACAACAACAACAAATTATGCTCTCTTTTTATCTCCCGGATGGATAATCTCGATAATCGATCGATCGATCGAATTGATGCATCTCGATTTATGCAAAAAAAAAAACAAAAAAAAATTCAAAAGAACAAGTGTTGTTACAATACAATACAATACACATTATCGCTAATGTGAAAAGATGCTCCAATCACTCAATCAATCACTCAATCAATCAATCAATCGACCAATCGATCAATCAAATCGATAAATAAAAAAAAACATGACAAGTGAAACCAAACGATAAAATTATCAATACTTTGCACCAGTGCAACAACGACAACAACACAATTTATTCACCACCAAAACAAAACAAAAAAAATACTCCAATTTCATCATCATGCATAATTTTTGATGATGGGACAATTTCTTTCTTTCAATAAATAACGAAATACCATGGCATTTTCATCATCATCATCATCGAATTTTTTGTTTTGTTTTCTTGGATCAAAATTGCTGCTGAAATGATAATGATGGTGATGATGATGATGATGAAAAAAAAGAAGATTCAAACAACTATATATCTCGTTGTTTTCTTCACATATGTAAAATACAAACAAACAAACAAACAAACATAAATAGCCATCATTCAGATTTTTTTTTGTTCACTTTAAATCGATTTATATATTGTTTCGATTTACGTATTCAACGACAGCAAAAAAAAAAAATTTTTCCATGATGACGATATTTTTATTTTTTCGTCCACTGTGGATACAGGTATAACACGGGTATATTACACACACACATATACACATTGTATTCAAGGTAATCACTACTGCAAATCAACTACTTAGTACAATGATGATGATGATGATGATGACAAACAAAACAAAAAACTGTTATATTTTTGAACGATTTCAAGGTTTTTTTTCCACTCAAATTTTTAAGAAAAAAAAATATGAAATGAAATGAAATGGTTTCATTTTTATATTCAGAAAAAGAAGAAGAAGAAAAAAAAAGTTCATTTCGTTCGTTCATTCAATTTGAATTGAATTTATTTTCAGTGATGGATAAATGATTTTTCGAAAAAAAAATTGTTTTTTTTTCTTCGTCATTAAATGATGATTATGGATGATGATGATGATGACCACGACGATTATCGGATCATCTTCATAATCATGAAAATAACACGTGTTATATATAGGTTATATTATTGTTTTCATTGATCAAATGATTCTGATTAGCAACAACAACAACAACAACAACAAAAAACAATAGATTCCGTGTGTTTACAAGAGAAAAAAAAACAAGGTCAAAGACAAAAAAGAAGCTAAAATTTGAAAAAAAAATGATAAAATTATTGAAACGAATGAATCATTCTTTCATTCGAATTTGTTCATCTCTCTCTCTCTCTCTCTCTCTCTTTTTATCAAATAAAACAAAAAACATACAAAAGAGATAGAGATAGAGAGATGAAAGATTTCAGAAGAAAAAAAAATGAAAAAAAAATTATGTAAATATCATCATCATCATCATCATTCCCAAAAATAAGATTATCTATGCAACAAGTGTGTGTGTGTGTATGCGAATGTGTGGATACGATGATAATAAAACAAACAAGTTCACTGTATCATCATTCATGATCATGTGATTAGATGATGTTTAGTGTACATTTAAATTATTATCCAATACAGAAAAAAAACATAAAAATAATGTTTAATGATCTGTTTTCAGTTTAACCCTTTTAAAAAACATAAATTTTAAGAAAAAAAAATAATGAAAACCTGAACATTAAACATCATTTTTCTTCTTCTCACAATATCTGTCAATCAAAAAAAAAATATTCATATATTCTCATCATCATCATCATCATCATTATTATATGATGATGATGATGAGAATGATGGAAATTATTCAAATGATGATGATCAAACAACAGGTTAAAAAAGAAAAAAAATCGATATATCGAATGAGATAAAACGAAATAAAACAAGTTTGTTAAGTGTGTCTTTTGACATTCATAACAAACATACCTGTTGAATATAAACGAGAAACGGAAATTTTTTTTTTATATTCGATTCGAACCTATCACTTAATCAACTTATGATGATGATGATGATTATGATTATGATTCATAATTTTTTTTATGTTTTGTTGTTGTAGATGAATTATATGATGATCATCATCACGAGATCATGGATCAACATCTTGATTGATTCAAGATTTTTTTTTCTTTTTCATTTACATAACACATCGATGATAATGATAAATAAATTGTGACACACACACATATGGAAAATATCACATGATTCTAAAAAATTTTTGCCATATCCGACAAGAAAATTTTCTGATCTAATCTCATTGATTATATGGTGTGTGTGAGTGTGAGAAAAAGCGAAAAAAACACCTACCTACCATTAAGTGATGATTTATTTTTTTTTTTTTTGGTTGGAATTTCAATCGAATCAGAATCGTCTATCGATTGACCATACTGGAAATTCATAGATAGATGATCATTTGATGAATGAACCACACAAGATGTTGTAAAAGCATTTTTAGTGAGTGATAAATTCTTGAATTGAACAAAAATAAATTCACAAAACAAACACTTGATGCAACTTTGTCGGCAATGGTGATACTGAAACTTGTAATTAAAATTGGATCAATTTTTTTTTGGTCGAAAACATGACAATGATGATCCTAATGGATGGATCACATTGGACAAATTAATAACAGTTCACTGAAACATACACGATATAATGATGATGGTGGTGGTGGCGGTGGTGATGGTGAATGAATGAATGTCTGAATGGATTTAAAATTCAAAAGGGGAAAAAAACGATTTTTCTACGTTGATCTCTTCTCTCGTTATTTCTTTCTGGTGTCTTGATCGTCATCATCATCATCATCATCATCGGCATCGTGTTTCTCTTTTGTTGTATAATACATAAACGATACAACAACAACAACAGCAACAATAATTGATGGAACACGAGCAAGATTTTTCTCATTTATAATCACACACACACACACACACAGCACCATATTATATAACAAGACAAGATGGGAAAAAAAAGAGTCACAGAACCGCCATCATCACAAAAGAGAGAGAGAGAGTCATCATCAATTGGAGACAATTTCTTCAGATGATCATGTTGATCCATTGGAAAAATTGGAACCGTTCAATGGTTTATTTTTTCCTTAATCCAAATAAATAGGATAACAAAAAAAAAATTAACTGGCCATTTTTCATCATTGATTCATTCGATTTTTTGTTTTTTTTTATTTTCTTGAAATCCCAATACAAGGAAAAAATGGTGGACAAATGTGGATTTGGTTTTTTTTTATCCATTGAACAATAATGGAGCGAACAAAAAAAAAAAAAAGCCAAAACGTTTCACGACGACCATGGCCATGACCATCATCAGGGCTTCTGAATGAAAGAAAACAAAAAAAGAAAGAAATCATCATCATCATTATAAATGACAAAACAAACAAAACTATTTTTTTTGCTTTTAGAACAAAAGATGTTTTTGCGTGATGATAATCATGATTGACAAACAAACAAACAGCAAAAACAATGGTGAGATAATGTCATCATTTGTTATTTGTTGATCTCGAATGTGAATATGAATATTCCATTCCACACAATACACAGATGTATATTTTGATCCAACCAGACATGAATCGGTTACAATAGTCAATGTGATTTGATCATGATTCGAATGTTTGTTGTTGTTGTTGTTTTGATTTCTTTAACACATTATTTAATTGGAAAAAATTAATTCAAAATTTCTTTTCTTGTTTAATTGGATGATGATGATGATGATGATAATGACGTAATTATCATCATCATCAACACAATTATATTCACCGATTGTCATCATCATCATCATCATCATTGTCATTATCAACATAGAAAAAAAAAATGTAAAGATAAACGTTTGAAAATTTTTTTTTATTTATTTGCTACAATCAAAACCAAAAATCAAAGAATGGATAAACTCTGCTACAGCAGCATCAGCAGCAGCAACAACAACAACAACAACAAAAACCGACAAAGATCTCACAATACAACAACAACAACAACAACAACAACAAAAAATTACCGTGATTAAAGTGACATGGCACAGAAAGACAATTATAATTGTCGACACCTGACATCTGTATGTATATGTGTTTAATGTGTGTGTGTGTGTCCTTTTTTTGGAACACCTGTATATGTATGTATTTATTATATGTGTCATTTGTGTTTGTGTTTGTGTGTGTGTTATAATTTGTCTATTCATTCGAATCCATTCCATTCCAATTTTGATTTTGATTCATTCCATTCAAATAACTGAAAAAAATTAAGGAGAAAAAAAATGTTTGTGATAAATACAAATCACACACACACACACACACAAGTCAATTAAAATTAAATTCAAACCACAAGATTGTTTGTTGTTGTTGATGTTCGAAATGAATGTATAAATGATTGTAAATCGATTGACAAACCTCCTAAATGGAATGTTTAATTTTTCTCTATCGACATCATTTTTAAAAGTAAGACAGCAAAAAAAAAAATTTCAAAATTTTAAATCATCACCATCATCATTATTTTAATTGGTGAACAATATCTGATGATGAAGATGATGACACCTGTTTGTTTTTTGTACGTGTGTGTGAGTATGTTTAGTTTTGGATCATTATGAAATATATGGATCATCATCGACATCGACATTTATTATTATCAAATAAAAATTTCAGACATTTGATCTACGAATTTCATTTCAAACAACAACAACCAAACCACAAAATATCCGTTTTTTTTTTCTTCTTCTTCTTCTATTCGAAATCACGTTTTTGACAAAATGAAATTGTTGTTGTTGTCCATAAACTCTTGGCCACTGCTTTTGATTTTTTAACTTTCTCTCATATCCATCTCCATCTCTCTCAATCTTTAATCTCATAAAGATAAGATCAAAGATCATGATGATCATGATTTTTGTTTTTGTGTCGATAACAGTTGTCTTGTATGTATGATTATCATTCATCACATTATTTCATGTGGTAATCATCATCATCATGAACAAGAAAAAAAAATTTTCAAAGACAGGAAACAGACAGGATTTTATTTACACCAATTTGGCCAATGAATGAAAAACAAATAAATATCAAATCACACAAAACAAACATTTATGAATTTGGAATCTTCAGCTTTCCGAATTGAATTCCCGATTTTGATGATTCAAAACTTCAACTATTCATTGTCGTGATCAATGATGATGATTTATTTGAAAACGAAAACCATGAACCATGATATTATTGTTGACCATGATGATCATCAATTGATTGATTGATCATTTCGAATAATTTATCGATGATGATGAAAATCAGATTCAATTTTCGAATGAAATTGCATTACATTTTATTTTAATTGCAACAAAAATCTATTTTTTTTTTAGATAACGATGATTTTTTTGCTCCAAAAATCATATGATGTTCAACCATAACGATAACAGATGGGATTTCATCATTCGAGGAAAGGATCGTTCATTCGTTCATTCACGAACATATCACCATCATCGCCATTATTTATGAATGTTGATAATTTTGTCTAGATGCTTGTCTGTCTGTTTGCTGTATCTGTATTGTGGATGGTTTATTTCAAAATCCATATCTTCACAACACACACACACATATATATCATATACATAGATAGATCCATCCTTCGGGCTACCACGACCACGAATTTTTTTTTGAAGAAAATCGCTGCCAAAATGGTTAGTGGACATAGTAACAGAAAAATGATGATAATGATGTGCCCTATGGACCATGGTATATAAAAATGGTATCAGAAAATTTGTCGATTAAAATGGTGATAATAAGGAAGAAAACGAAATTGTGTGCAACGTGTGTACAAAAACGAAAAAAAAAAATAAAATAAACAACACATCAATATATATTGCATCAAAAGATTATTTAACTTTTTTTTTCCTGAAAATTTAAATCAGATTTAAAATGATGCCACCTACTTATGATGATGATCGTACATCGTGTTAATGGTATTTTTATATATAAATTTATATCACACACACACACAAATCTCTTATCTGGATCAAATCCAAAATGAAAGAATTTAAAAATAAAAAAATTTTTTTGATTGATCTATGTGGATCGAACTATAGAGACCTCCTGTTGTTGTTGTTGTTGTTGTTGATTCAATCAATCGATTTTGATTTTCATTCATCGGCTCTAATCGAATATTTTTTATTCAATTAATTTGAAAATAATTTCCATCATTTGATCTTGATAAAAATCGAAATGTTTTTTTCCAATCGAAAAGCAATCACAAACACAAACACGATCCAGGATCAATCGATCATATAAGATCCTGTTGTTGAAAATTTTTATTTTGAAATAAAAAAAACTTGATCATGTATGTCTTTCTTCCTCTTTTCGTCGTTTTTTGTTGTTGTTGTTGTTTTTAACTCGAATGGTAATTTTTTTTTTATCGAATTCGATTGAATTTGATTTTTTTGAAAAATAATTACCCGTTAATTAAATACGGAAATAGTTTCAAAGTCAAACGATAGTGATGATGATGATGATGATGATGATGAGTAGACGTGATTTTCCATCAAGATTCAGATTAAAAGATGGAAAAAAAACGAAAACTTTGTGTCATGTCATGTCATATATGAACGACGACGACGACATCGAATTGAACAACAAAAACAAACTCGATATATATAAGAAAAACTGTATATATAAGAAATATTGTGCCGATATGATCTTGATTTGATGAATGGAAATTTTTTTTTTACCTCATTTTTCCAAGAAATTTAAATTTGAATTTTCACCATAATAATTATCATCATTATTATTATTTCGATGGCTACGGTCATCACCGAGAAATGAGATGAGATGAAATTTTCCCACCACAAACACTTGGTCGTTGTCATCATCGTCGTCTTGTTATTACCATAATAAAGGTGGTGAAGAAAATGAATAATTTGAGCAAAGAAAATTTACCACCACTTCCGGCAATCATAAAAAATTGTTCGCTGATTTAATCAAATTAACGAATCAACAAGTGTTTTGGGTTTGATATAAAAATTTCTCAATTTCCATTACTGATGATCTGTATTTTTTTTTCTCTTTTCGGTTCGTTCTTGAATTGTATTTGCTAATTTGGAAATCGAAAAAATAAATTCAAGAATGTCATCAGCTTCAACAACAAATCAACAGGTGCGCAAACCACTTGTGGATCGGTTTTCGTATCTATTACGGAAATGTTCATCATCAACATCAACAACAACAAAAGCTTTTCCGATTATTAATCGTAGAACATTAATTGGTTCTGGCATTGCAGCAAATCTACGTATTCGTGATCCAGCAAATGTTGATATGATTCAAGCAGAAATTTATCAATTTCATGATCCAAATACTGGTGAAAAATCAAATGAATTGAAACCAATTAGCATGACGAAACCGACATTTGTGAATGATCAGGAAATATTTGGTGATACTTTGTTGAAACATATGGATCGAATTACATTTGGAACCACCACCACCACAGCAACAGAGATGAAAAGACACGATTTTATATTTGAAATACATAAAATTCAACATTCAACAACATCAACATCAACACCAAGAACAACAGCAACAATGAAATCACCATCATCATCATCATCAACGTCGTTGATATCGTTGAACAAAAGTTTGACAAGAAATGGAACAAAATCCAAAATGATCCAAAAACAACAACAACAAAAGCTTGAATTACGTGTTGAAACATTACGAAAAAATCATTTGGTGGCTACAACATCGTTGAAAGCCTCAGAAATCGTCAATATGAAACAACAACAACAACAACAACAACATAGGCCAAAACAGTTATCATTAAATGAAAATTTAACAACAAATAGCAGTAATCAACAAGTGACAAATAATGCTATGAATAATGATGATAAATGGCAATATCATGACGATCAACAAGTTCAAGAACAGCAACAACAATCATCATTGATGATGGATCAATCATCGAAAACAATGTTGTCATCATTCAATGAACGATTCTATTCAGAATCAATGCCATCAATATTTGTAATGGCAACACCATCATCGATAATATCAACACCATTTTCACAGCATAACAAAAGAAAATGGTCTACTACTACTACTACTACTGCTGGACATTTCGATATCGATCCCAGTGATGATAATGAAACACCAAAGAAATCTGATCAATGCAACAATAATAGATTATTACCAATGTCATTGTTAACATTGAATTTAAATTTAACACCAACAACAATTGATCACGAACGAAAAACGAATTTAACGACATTCAAACAACAACAACAACAGCAACGAATTCGAATAATGGATCAAACAGGCGTTTTAGGTTTGGGACAAAAACAACGTGAAATTGTTGTAAAAGTATGAAATTTTTCTTTTAAAAATTTTTGGACACCCAAATCAATGCATTTTCTTTTGAATTTTATTTCTAGGCACATGAAACTAATGATGGAATTTTTGAAATTCAGATCAATGATGTTATTGATGAACGGATAACAAAGCCATCATTTCCATCAACATCAACGATTGATAATAAACAACAACACGAACAGGACAATAGTAACAATGATATTATCAACAACGACGATGATGAAGAAGATCCAAAGACAATCAAGACATTAGAAACGAAATCAATCGAATCGTTGATCAAGAATGAATGTCAGTCGCCTATTATAACAGCAGAAAATTGTCATCGCCGTCGCAGTAGTAATAGTTTTCAATTACAAATCGAACCAATTGAAGAAATTGATACACAACCATCGACGAATGATGATGATGATGAGCAGCAACAACAAACATCTGAATCGATTGATTTGTATGAAAATGAAGAAGAAAAAGAAGTTGATGATGAAGAGGATGACCAAAAATTAGAACCAAGAATTGAAATTGTTCAAGATTCACAAAATTCATTTGATTCTGAAACTGAAGAAGAAGATGAAGAGCAACAAGTAGTAGAAGAATTTTATAGAAAACGTTCGAAAAGTCTTGATTTGATAACAACAACAACAACAACAAACATGTATAATGAACTTGTCTCATTTCATCAACATCAAAATAATGACAAATTAAATGTTATGATGAGTACTAAATCATGTTCCTCGTTGTCCTCTTCATCGTTATATTCCTCTTCCATCACCACCACCACCACCACCTCTTTTCATTCATCAATATTGCCTTCCTCATCCGATACTAATGATGATGATGATGTTGATAATGATAATGATCTATTAACGTGTCTACAATCAAAAAATTTAAATCGAACAACAACAACGCCACCATTATCAACATCAATAAATAATTATGATCGATTGTCACATAATGATGACGATGACAATGATAGCAATGATCATGATCATTATGCTGAGGAGAAAAACAATAATCGATTATTATTATCGTTCGATTCGAATCGACTGTTACAGTTGAATGATAATGATGATTGTAGTCCCAAACAGAAGCAACATTTTTCCATTTACACTGGATTAATACGACAATTGTTTCAGCCAAAAACACCTGTAGCTGATTATGTCACCTATGTGGATCAATTAGTTGAAATGTTCGATATTAGTAATGAATGTGAACAACAACAATCACCACAGCAACTGCTGCAACAACATCCGGATTACGAATGCACTAGCGATGATGATAATGCAGATACTGATGGTGATGATTATCACAAAGATAATGGTACTGGTGGTAATAATCGTGATAAAAAAGTAAAAGTCTCAGCAGCTAAAAAAAAGATTATTAAAAAACGTAAGAATAATATTGGAGAAGAAAAACAACCGCAAGAAAAAACGATTCAAAAATATAATCTTCGAAAACGTGTTGTTAATACGAAAATATTCGATTCAAAACTAGCTAGTCAAATCAAATCTTTATCTTTATTAGTTAAAACTACATTGGAAACATCATCACCAGCAAAAAAAGAATCATCTAGTCAGGCTAAAGATGTTGAAATAGTGAAAATTATGAATAAACGAAAAAAACAAACGAAAAAAATGAAAATGAAAAAAAGAAAAATAAAAGCTCCGAAACGAAATCGAATGATTGAAGAAAACAGTGAATCATCATCATCGTCGGAATCGTTATCAAATGCAAGTATCAAAAAACAACAACTTCCAACGACTATTTCCATCACCTCATCGATTATTAAAAAAGGTCGAAATAGTGATAATAATCAAAAAAACAGCCGTTATTCATTATCATCATCATCATCATCATCATCATCATCAACATCTACAACAGCAGCAATAATAAGGTCAGTTAATAAAATAAACAAAATGATGATGATGAAACAGAAAAAAGTAACAAATAAAAAAAAGCCAATAACAGAAAAAAGTGTGGCTAAAAAAATGAAAAAAAAGATGAAGAACAAGATAATCGTCGAGCCGCAACAAGGAGACGAAGAAGAAATTAGCAAAAAATTAATGATTAACAACAAGAAGAAAAAGAAAGTGAATAACAGGA
The DNA here is from genome assembly GCF_024713945.1 of Dermatophagoides farinae. Taxonomy (NCBI): domain Eukaryota; kingdom Metazoa; phylum Arthropoda; class Arachnida; order Sarcoptiformes; family Pyroglyphidae; genus Dermatophagoides; species Dermatophagoides farinae. Next base: position 442,841 of record NC_134685.1, on the reverse strand, counting down.
AAATCCTCAACAATAATAATAATAATAATAGGCCAAACGACGTGGTAAAAACATCATCATCATCAGCATCAGCATAAGCCATCTATCTAGATAGAAAATAATCATAATCAAAAATTGAATTTCAAATTTTTAACAAAAAAAAAATCAATCACACATTTAATAAACAACTGATATGATTGCCATCTTTATTTTTTTTGTGAAAACATGAAAATTTTATTCATTCGAAATATGGCAACACAAACTCATCATCATTATCATTCATTCATTAAAATTCATCCACAACGAAATTGTGCGGTAGTAGCAGCCGGGTATGGCTAGACAGAAGTTTTTTTTTATTTGTTTGTTGTTGATGAAAAATGATTTTTTTTTATTATTTAAATAAATCCCCCCAGTGTGTTTGTGTGTATTAGAGAGAGAGGTCATATGCAAAATAAACAGATGAACAACATGGTACGTGAACCAGATTATGAGCTTTGATTATCATCATCATCATCATCATCATCATCATAATCATCAGTGTGTCAATTTGTTTATATTCTCAAAGTGAAGAGATTACCATAATGAAAAAAAAGTTTACAATTTCATTCTGAAATTTTTCACAGTTCATTCATCATCATTTTGTTGATTATTCATGATCATGAATGATGATGGATAATTTTAGTGAAAAAAAAAATTACATTTTTCATTCGCCATAATATGACATTTTTTTTTGATGATTGAATTTCATATATTCACCACTACTACTACTGACCCCGTGTGTGTACAACAAATGTCACATTATTCTCAAGTCAATTAATATATTGTTGATGATGATGATGATGATGATGAAAAATGGAAATTTTTCGACATGAAATCAGAGATTTGTTTATTTATTTATTTTTTTTTCGCTAATCGTCATCATTAATCCACTCTTTTTTTTGAATCAAATGATTTTTTTTCTACTTTCTCCGTAAATCAATTTTTATTTCCAGTCATATGGATCATCATTCATCATCATTCAATTCACAATTTCACAATCAAACGAATGAAAATAAATTAGAAGAAGATTCTTCCTTGACCTTTTTTTTTATTTTGCTTCGATTTGCTTCATTGGAATGAAATTTTGTCAATCACATATCATCATTTCAATTTCAATTTCGTTCGTTTCATCCATAAATCCAACATAAATATATTATTGATCAGGTAAAATTTTTTTTATCGAATTTTGAAACAATTTCCATCATTGGATGAACAAACGCAATCAATGTAAGCAATGAGATAGTTATATCACGACTGACGACGACAATATCTTATCTTTCAATTTTGTAGCAACGAAAAAAAAAAATTTTTTTTGATTACACACACATTTTTGCTCTAATTGATGGTGGTATCATCGCCATCTTATCATCATTAATGGCTATCACGTTTCGCCAACAAAACAAACGACGATGATTACCACTGTCCATTTTATAATGATGATTCATGTTTTACGTGTGCATGTGTGGTGACAAAATTACGAAAGATGAAAAAAAAATCATCCATATCTTTTAAAATACAGGAAACAAAATCATTATCTTAAAAGCAAACCATATGTGTCTAGCTGCCCGTCTAAATGGATTTCATCCAAATTTTTTCCTGTAAATTAATCCTGGAAATGGATTAGGTAATAATTTTTTTCTTTCGAGAAAATTTTAAAAAATTTCATAAAAATTTAATCAAAAAAATTGAAAAAAAAATTAGAATTTTTTCCTCTCTTCTGCAAATCACACCACCTCTCTTAAAGCGGAGTCAAATTACCATAAAATCGTGGTCTTCGGTGACGATTTGTTTTTGGTTGTTGTTGTTGTGATTGTTGTTGTTGTTGTGGTTGTGGTTGTTGTTGTGTACAATCACAATTACAATCATTGGCATACGATAAATCGATCAAAATCATCAACAGAAACATTATGATCATGATCATTTGTTGTCCATTGATTGTGGATAATTTTTTCATAAACAATGTGATTTCCATCAATAAATGTCGATATAATTGTTTGGCTATGTCCATCATCATTTTTTTTTTAAATCACAAATAACTTGAATATTGGTTTTTCTACTTGAGAAATGCGCAAATAGATTCTAGACGAGAAAGAAAGAAGCAAAACAAAACAAAAAACGGTTAATGTTCAATGTTCCATTTGCACGAGAGTAAATATACAGCATTGGAACAATTGTTCAACTTTTTCATTGTGATTGCTGATTATTTAATAAAAATTTCTAATTTGAATTCAAAATCAATTGATGATCATGTTGTGTTGTATGAATGCAAAGCAAAACACAATCGATTAATTTGATTAATAAAAATCTTTTTTTTTAATTCATTTAAAAAATTATAATTCACACACACACACACGTGTTTTATGCACACATAATTTTAACCTCTTGGATATACCATTTTTACACGTGGAATTTTTTTTCGACGAGGTTCCTGTTGTTGCTGTGTACAATCACAATCATTATTATTATCGGCATATGAATAATCGATCATGACCATTATGATAGACAACAGAATCATGGCCATTTGTTGTCTATTGATTGTGGATAATTTCTTTGCCATTGATGTGATTTTCAACAAAAATTGTCGACATAAATGTTTGGCAATATCCATTTTTTTCGGTATATGCGAGAGAGAGAGAGAGAGGAAGAGCGATTTAGACTTGTTGCTTGGAAAAAAATAACAATAATAATCACTGGATACGAAATACGAATAACAAACAAACAAATAAAAAACGGTTAATTTTCAATGAACAACGTACATAAGAAAATTTATACAACACTGGAACAATTGTTCAATTCAATCACGTAATTATTTTACTTGGTTTTTAGAATTTTTTTTTTTTTCAATATTTTAATTTTATTTTTCTTTTTTTTTCAATTTAGAAATCATTATAAGAATTGCCACGATTATATGATGATGATGATGGTGAATAACGATCATTATCATAGGATCCAGAATATGAATTACGATCACGAGATGATGAGGAACCAGAATTGTAATTACGATCACGATCATATGAATTACGATTACCAGATGAGTAGCCAGAATTATAGGATGACGATGAACCAGAATTGTAATCACGATCACGATCATATGAATTACGATTACCAGATGAGTAGCCAGAATTATATGATGACGATGAATCGGAATTATAATCACGACTACGATCAATTGATGTGCCACGATTATAATCATTTGATGATGAATGTGATGATGAACCACCTGAAAAAATACCACCACTACCTTTACTGATGCCCAATAATTGTTTCAATGGTTTAACATATGGTCCATATTTATTGATTGGATCTTTTTGTTTTTTCGATATTTCGGACAATTGTTTTATTGCACCAATACGTCCTTGACAATGGACAATTGTTGCCACCATCATTGTGGTCAATACAAATATAACGAATATGAAATTATATACATTCATTTTGTGCATGAATCGATGATTCTGGGCAATTAAATCAAATATTTTGCAAAAAAAAAAAATGTAAATTTCATCCGAATTGAATGGTTTCCATTTTATATACGATCCGATAAACGAAATTCTTACAAATCCATACAATTTATCAATGTTTATCATTCAAAAAACAGACATCCGGCCACTTTTTTTTTGTTCATCGTATAATTTCAATCATAAACCAAAAAACAAAAAAAAACTCCAACAAACTCATTGACATTGATTATCAAAAAACGCACAGAAACATTGTTTACTTTGATTGAATTTTTTTTTTAATTTCAAAAACAAGACAAGATAACAAGAGTAATAATTTCTATGACAGCAACATGTAACATAACATTTCGATTGTTTTTTTTTCTTCGCCTCTAATCGATGACATTTTTTTTCGTATGGATTCAAAATCTAGCCACAATCATCAACCACGACGACCATATCGTCCACCATAGCCACCACCACCATAATTGCCACGATTATAACTACCACCACCACCACCACGACGGCCATAAGAACCACCACCAAATCCATTACGTCTACCATATCGTTGAGCGTTTGCTACACTGCCCAACAAACTGATCGACATGATCATGGCTACGACCAAAAATATGATACGAAAATTCATTTTTTTTTTTTTTGATTCGATGACTTGTGAAATTTTCAAGATTTCAATGTAGAAGAATAATAATAATGTTAAACACACACACACACACACACACACACACACACACACACACACACACACACACACACACACACACACACACACACACACACACACACACACACACACACACACGGATTCATTTATATACCCAAAAGAAAAAAATTTGCAAAGACAAAATTGTCTTCTGTGGTTTTAAACACAGGAAATCAGATTAAAATGGATTTTGTTTGTTTGGTTTGTTTGTTAGCAAATCCTATTGTTGGATGATAAACGGCAAAAAAAAATCTCACCAGATTAATCAATGCTAATGATGACCGTCAAAAAAAAAAAAAAAAATTTTTTTGTTTCATCAATTCATTATCAATCGTACCAGATTTGTTTTTCGTATGTGTGCGTGTTGCAATAAAGCAAACAAAACGTCAAAACAGAAAAAAAACAGAATTCCAATGGGAAATGTACATATCATCAGGATGTTTAATTTCGCTGCTGTGTGCTTGTTATGGTTGATAATTTTAATTTCAAAATTGAAAATATTAAATGAAACAAACAATAAAATTTGGTTTTTATTTTTTAATAATTTTTTTTTTCATTGAAAAAATTTCTTTAAAATTTAATTTAATTTAGAATTATGCCATTAAAAATAAACGATGTTCTTGAATGGTGGATTGGATTTTGAATCAATCAATTCAATGATGAATACATATCACGACCACGGAAAACATCGCCACGACGATAAACATCGTAATCAGTATTACGAAGAAATCGGTCTCTCCATCCGTAACCACTGACATTGGACATACATACTATCGATATGATCATAGCGATGACCAAAATTGCGATACGAAAATTCATTTTTGTTTTTCGAGGTTTTATTTATTTTTACTCGTTGATTGAATGATGAAAACACACACAATGATCGTGGTGTGTTTATATACACAAAAATAACAGACACATAGAGGAAATCAGATAAAAAACAAAACAAAAAAAACCCTACTGGAATTCATATCAGAACCGTCAACGGTTTTTTTTTTGGCTTCTTTCACTTATCAATCGTTCCAGATTTGTCTGTTGTATTGGAAAATTTCAATGGAAAACAAAATTTTTTGTGTTTTTCTGCAGTATAAGATAATCGATATTGACACACAACGACAATCGATATTTTTTTTTTGTTTTTGTTTTGCAAATCAAATTTTACAGGATAATTAAATCAAATAATAATATATTTAGAGATAGAGATAGAGATTTTTATTCATCATAATCATCATATTTTCATTATAAATTATTAAAATTATCAATCAATTATATGAGAAAGATAGAATTAAACAAAATACATTTTGCGAGTATAGAAAAAAAAATTGGTAATTATGTTCACAAAGTATTGTCTCTGTATTAGTATTCGAAAAAAAAATTAAGAAAAAAGATCCTGATTGTTGTTGTTGCGTATGTGTTAATTAATTATTCTTGGAAAATGAAATTTCATAAAATCATTAAAATTCTTTTCATTCATTCGTCATAATTTGGTGATGTCGGCGAATAAGTTGACGGCGATGTTGGTGAATATGATGTAGGTGAGGTGGGTGAATAACTGGATTCATGTGGAGAGTATGTTGGTGATGTAGGAGAATAATTTCTTGTTGGACTAGTTGGTGAATATCCTGTACTGGTACCAGCAGCACCAACAGATCCAATAGGACGTCCATTACTACCAACACCTGAATAAGTAGGCGATGCTGGTGAATAAACAGATGATGAACCTGTGCCACCACCTACAATTCCACTATCTGGACCGGAACGCCCATACGGTGGTGAAGATGGCGAATATCCACTGCTTGCACCAGGTGAATATGACTGTGGCGATGATGGAGCATACGATGGCGATGAAGGAGAATATTTGGGAGACAATGATGAATATCTCGGTGAAAATGATGGCTGATATGAAGGGGACGATGGCGAATAGCTCGAAGCAGCACCAGGTGAATATTTTGGCGATGATGGAGCATACGGTGATGTATACGATGGGCTGTAAGATGGAGAAGATGGTGAATAATTTGGAGAAGATGGCGAATATGACGGTGATGTTGGAGAATACGATGGGGAAGTTGGCGAATACGAGGGTGATGTTGGAGAATACGATGGGGAAGTTGGCGAATATGATGGCGATGGTGAATACGATGGTGAGGTTGGAGAATATGATGGCGAAGTTGGCGAATACGATGGTGATGTTGGAGAATACGATGGCGATGTGGGGCTATACGATGGTGAGGTCGGAGAATACGATGGTGAAGTTGGACTATAGGATGGAGACGATGGTGAATAATTAGGTGAGGTTGGAGAATACGATGGCGAAGTTGGCGAATACGATGGTGAGGTTGGAGAATACGATGGCGAAGTTGGCGAATACGATGGTGAGGTTGGCGAATAAGATGGTGAGGTTGGAGAATATGATGGGCTTGCTACCCCGATATGCGGTGACATTGGCATATAATTAGGAGATGCAGGTGAATATGATGGCGATAATGGACCACTTGGGGATGGAAGATATGGACTAGATGGGGATCCTGGACTGCCAAGGCCACTTGGTGACCAACTTGGCGAATATCCAGGTGAAAATCCTGCATCAGACGCAGCTGATGGTGAGAATCCAGCTGCTGCCGGTGTCATACCAAGACCAACACCAACACCACTTCCACCTGAAGCCCATGGTAATGCATAAGCAGGTGTTGAAACACCATATGGTGTCATCTGTGGAGACATTCCCGATCCAGTCATTGATGGTGAATCCATACCATAGAATAAACCAGTTCCTAAATCATAAAAAAGCCAAAAATTAATAATGATCAAAAAAACAAACAACTCCAAACACATACCAAGTCCATGTAGATTCGTAGGTATTTCAATACCAAGTTTACATTTTTCTGGATCCAATAATAAACCAAATGAGCCAGTACCGATTCTAGCCAATTGACCAACGATAATGTTTTCGGAAACACCTTTCAAATAATCAATCTCAGCATGCATTGCAGCATCAATCAATACATCGACGGTTTCCTCGAATGAACAACGCATCAATGCACCAACATCTTGACGATTAATACCATGACGAGTGATGGCCATCAAATGTCCTTTAGCAGTCATAACATCACAAAGCAATGCTAAATGACGATAATTTACATATGAACCATCGAAGGAAATAACATGATTCATTTCTTTTTCCACTGCTTTTCGTACAGCTTCAATACCCAATGTTGAGAATATTTCACAGATATCATTCGAATAAGTACGTGTTGGATCAACATCACGTTCCGATAGGACTCGCATTAAACTTGTACCATCCGTTTCCAATAGCCACTCGGCAATCGATTTGTAATCACCAGTTTCGGTGATGATGATACGTTTTTTATTATCCGTCGTAGGTAGATGCATATAAACTTTAGCTATCGATTCAATACCTTGTAATGTGATATCACTTAATAATGATGATTCAATACAACGCAAGAAAACATCATCTTCCATTTTATCAATTTGTTCTTCTTCTTCGGCTGATGATTTTTCCTCCGGATTCATTATACGTATGCGCAGCACTAATTTCTCTGCATTATCATCATTGAATATGCAATTTAAATCTTCACCAAAACCAGCATTAATTTTTTCAGCAATTTGTTCCATCGTTAATTTTTTATCCGTCATACGTTTACGGTCTAATTCAATACGCAACAACCATGGTGATATACGTGATGTATCAAAATCGGGCATCTCATAATAAACATTTACAAATTCTTGATCTTCGTGTATCACGGTATTCAATGGATCTGGATCATAAAAAATTGCCGTGTTAGCTGTCACTTTTCTCAGGGTTGTATGTTCCAAACGACATAAAACATCTTTGGCTTTTTCAGCATCACGTGCAGCAGCTCCGGTCAAAAACACTGTTAATGATGGTGTTTTTGGTTTTTTCGATATGTTGATAATTTCTTTTAAACGTGGTACACCCAATGTAACATTTTTTGCCGATACACCAGCATAATGAAATGTGTTCAATGTCATTTGAGTGGCTGGTTCACCCAATGATTGTGCTGCCAATGCTCCGACCATTTCACCTGGTTGCACTTGTGCTTGATGAAATTTCGAATCAATTTCACCCAATAACCAATCGAAAGGCTTCAGAACTCAATCGATCTTGTTCGGTAATTTTTTTCGTACACAATGTTGATCTTAATAGACAACGAAATAAAAGTGTTGCATTTTGATTTGCTTTTATCGACAATGGATCTTCCCCAGGTACAATGGTCAATTTGTTCACTAGGTTTTCAACACCGGTCAATACTTTTAATGGTGAGAGATCCGTAGCCACTCGTTTATTGACATGAAATATTTTCTGTGCATTCCAAATCATACGATTTATATTACAAGGCAGAACGACTTTTGAATCACCCGTAGGGAATAATCCACGTAATGTATCACGATCTTTTTGTAAACGTTCAAATTCTTGTTCCAATTCTGATAATGAACGTGGATTACCAAGTAAGTCTTTTACAACATCTTCAGTGAAAGTTTTTCGTAAATATTTTTCATTCGTTGCATCGAAACGAAAACGTTCCCGAAACTGTCGATCATTCGGTTTCAATGTAGGAAGGTTTTGAAATTCAACATGTGAACCATCCAAACCATCTTCACCATAACGTAATTGAATCACTTGACCGTTTGAATTACGAACCGTTGCATCATAGGTGACCATTACAGATTCCATGGCTTTAATTAATCGTCGTTGAATATAGCCAGTTTCTGCAGTTTTTACAGCCGTATCAATCAAACCTAGAAAATAGTGAACGAATAAACAAAAGTTGAATAAATTGTCGAAAAAAAAAGAAAATCAACAAAATATCACCTTCACGACCACCCATTGAATGAAAGAAAAATTCCGATGGTGTTAAACCGGCCAAATAGGAATTCTCCACAAAACCACGTGATTCTGGACCATAATCATCTTTAATGAAATGCGGTAAGGTACGTTTACGAAAACCGAATGGTATACGTTTGCCTTCCACATTCTGTTGACCTACACAGGCAATAACTTGTGATATATTAATTTTCGAACCTTTCGATCCAGCTACGACCATAGCTTTGAAGTTATTAAATTCTGACAATGATTTTTGAGCCGACGCTCCAGTCTTATCACGAGCATCATTCAATATACGATTTACTTGATTCTCGAATGTTTGCCTCAATGTATTACCGGGTGTTGGTTCCAATTCATCATTATGTGCTTTTTCAATCACCTCAATCACATCTTGTTTAGCTTTTTTGATTGTTTCTTGAATGTCACGATATGTTTGTGGATCAGCAAATGTATCACCAATACCAATCGAGTGGCCTTCATATAGCAGCCAATTATTAATTACGGTTTGTATATGCCAATAAAACAAACCACATGTTTCATGTCCCATTTCTAGAAACACAACATGCATCAGATTTCCAGCTGATTTGCCGACAGTTTTGGCACAAACAATTCCGGATAAAAGTTCACCATTTTCAATCAAAACTTTTGTATCACCAGGTGATATCCATTTGTAGGGGCCTTCGTCTTCATCATCAGGGTGTGTGGAATGATTACGTATCAAAGAAACATGTCCTGGTATGATTAGGGAGAAAAGTTGTTTCCCAGTCCACAATGGTATTGGTTTCAATATACAAGGCATCGGTAATTTACCATCCCATGTTGGCAGAAACATCAATAAATTCATCATTTGATCTTGTGTGAGGAATACATCACGTTTAGTCATTTTACGTACAGCTGTCAATGTGTCTTGGACGATACCCATGACAGGTTTATTTGATTGTGGTGTTATAATATTTCTTGGCACCATTGCTAATTGTTCGATTTCAGCACGTGTTTCCAACGATTGTGGTACATGTAGATTCATTTCATCACCATCAAAATCAGCATTATATGGGGTCGTAACCGATAGATTGAAACGAAATGTTGACCATGGTAATACACGTATTTTATGTCCCATCATACTCATTTTATGTAATGTTGGTTGTCGATTAAATACAATCACATCACCATTACGAATATGACGTTCAACTTTATAACCAAATTCTAGATGTAGATCTGATGGTCGTGGATGAAATCTCAAATCGATACGTTCACCATTATCACGTATAATATATTTTGCTCCAGGATATTGATTATTACCTTTGCATACGAGTTCTTTTAATTGATCTGAAAAAAATGAAAATTATAGAAATTTACCAAAAGAAAACAAACAAAAAAATGACCAAACTAACCAATATTAAATGGTGTGACAATCTCGGGAAATGTTAGATTCTGAGCAATTGAACGCGGTACACCGACTTCATCGATACGAAGATTCGGATCCGGTGTAATAACGGTACGTGCGGAGAAATCAACACGTTTACCCATAAGATTGCCACGAATACGTCCTTCTTTTGCTTTCAATCGTTGTTTGATAGATTTCAATGGGCGTCCAGATTTTTGCTGTGCACGTGGAATGCCCGGTATTTCATTATCAACAAACGTGGCCACATGAAATTGTAACATTTTCACATTTTCCGCTATAATATGTGTGGCTGCTCCGTTTTGTTCATTTTTAATCAATTCATTATTTGTCTTGACAATATCGGCTAATTTATGTGTCAAATCATCTTGATTACGTGCCGATCCAAACATCACTACAGCTGGCCGAACACATAATGGTGGCACTGGTAATACGGTCACCATCATCCAACTAGGTCGTGCATATTTTGGATCCATACCCAGTATGGAGATTTCTTCGTCCGAGATATCTTTGAAAATCTGATGTACACGCTCGGCGGTCAATGCGATTTTTTTCTCATGTGAATCTTCATTCAAATGTTTCCATTCAGCGTAAAGATCCAAACCTTCACGTTTGATTTGTGGTTGATAGCGGCCACAACCACCATGTAGATTTACTTTTTTCTTCAATGCTAGTTGCTGATCGGCTTCATTAAAATCGGTGTTTTCTTTATTCAAATCCATATCATCAGTTCCTTCGCAGATATTTTTTCCTTTACACAGATCATAAACATGTGCCAGACGTTTACGTGGATTTCCTTTGGTTTCGGCAACAATCTCTTTTATTTTAGAATTTGTTGGTGATATTAGCATCTTGGAACAATAAAAACAAACACAACGAAGGATTTTTATTGTTTTATTCAAGAAACCAATATGAAACACTGGTTTAGCCAATTCTAAATGTCCAAAATGTCCTGGACATTCAACCATGTTTCCGGCACATGTTTGACAACGTGATGTTCTTTACAAATGCAAAGAAAAATGGTCAAAGTCAAAAAAAAAAATCGAACCAAACGACAACCAACATACCGATCGACAACACCTTGTCGTGGATCCATCAAGCCACCGATTTTCGGTCGGCCATTTTCATAGATTTCAGCATATTGGATACCACCATCGGTGACTGACATACGACGTATTTCATCCGGCGAAAATATACCAAATTGTACACGACGTACCTCACGCACAGGTGCTTTTGAATCACTGGTCACTATGTTTGACATTTTTTTTTCTATTTGTTTTTGTTTTATTTATTGCCGTTGACAATGATGAGCGTGATTTCAATTCAATATATTGAATTGAATGTCACACACTCAGAGATAATGTGTTTCAATCTAACACCATATACACACACCACAAACAAAAGATGTCCAAATATACACACAGACCAACGAAAGAAAATTTGACAAAAAAAAAAAAAGAATATTCGGAAATTTAGATAAAAATTCTGGATCAACAAAAATTATTTGGAGGCAAAATAAATGAAAAAATGCCGAATGTGCGAGTATTCAATGTCTGTCTGTCTGTCCGTCATTCTGTCTGTCGTAATCATGTATATAAAGGTAATAATAAGAAGTAGCATCAGTAACAGTTTGTCACAAGCACACACACCATTTTCCATGATTGCCACTACAACCAAAAAAAAAACCAACAAGCACAATGAAATAAAACAATATGGACATTGTTCATAAATATCGTTACTGAATAGAATTTAAAAAAAAAATCAATTTAAGCTTAGTGATTGGTTTGTATACAAACAAATGTTTTTTTAATCAATTGATTATCATCATTATTATTATTATTATTATTTAGACAATTCTCGGCTTCGTTCTGTTGATTTTTTAACAGCATTGATAATTGTTGCATTGATGCCACCTTGTTCCAACATTTCAACACCAGCAATCGTAGTACCGGCTGGTGAACAAACATGATCACGTAATTCAATTGGATTCATGCCAGTTTCAGTGACCATTTTTGCTGCACCCTGCCATTGAAACAAAAACAGAATAAGATCATATATGTGGAAATTCATTCAATCATTCATTACCATAACAGTTTGTGTAACTAATTCACGAGACATTTGTCGAGATAAACCAACGGAAACACCGCCATCACACATTGCTTGTATTACGGTATAGATAAATGCAATGCCACTGCCAGCAACACCAATAATTGAATGTATTTGTTCTTCATTATCCACCTGCTGACATTTGCCTAATTTATTCAATAATTCAGGCAACTTTTCGGACCATAATTTCTGCGTAAGATTCCATGGTTTCCAATAAAGACCAATTGTGCCGGCATTGATTGCCATTGCTGTGTTAGGCATGATTCTTGCTAAATTATGTTTCAACGATGGTGAAAGATAATTTTCAATCGTTTGCAATGATACACCAGCCATAACAGAAACGATAAAAATTTTATCCCATTGATTTGGTTGAACTTTATCCTTCAACGATGACCAGAATCCAAAATCTTTTCCAATATTTGGTTTTACACAAATAAACAACAAATAGTGAACATCTGATGATTGCGAATCAAAAAATATTTGATGCAAATTCTGTGTTGTATGGCAGCCAAAATTCTGTGAAAAAAAAAATATTTATACCAATATCTTGAAATGATTGTAATGAAAAAATTACCTGAAATGTTTTCAAATTACGATCACTTGGTGCATATGCAAGAATTTGTTCGCATTTTACATATGAACAATTTAATAATCCTTTTGCCATTGATTGTGCAATATTACCGGCACCAATGAATATGATACGTAAATCTTTGGTGTCCATTTTTTTCTGGTTGTACGGATGTGCAAGGTTTCAAGGTAGGAATTTCGAAAACGATACTTGAAAAATTGTTATTTGCTGACATAGACAAAAAGTAGATGATGATAAAACAGGAGATTACAGAAAATCACACGATGTGTGAAATGATTGATTTCAGTCGAAAAAAATTATTTGCAAAAAGCAACCTCAGCAATATTTTCTAAACTATGATCAATGAAAATCCCAGTGTGTATAAACATTGAACAAAGTCTCATTTTCCGATATTGTGACATATCGTCATTTGAAAATTACATGATAAAAACATATACAGTAATACCCCGCTTATAGCTGCCCCGTTTAGCGCTGATTCGATATAACGCTGTACAATTACCCTACACAGAGAGAAAAAATGTAAGCTTCACGGCACTACATATGATTTGAAAATGCACAGTGACAGTTAAAGAGAAAAAAGCTATTTAAAAACATTGAGCCGATTACTGTCTAAATATGCGTATGCATGCGACAGCATCATCAGCATTTTGATTTGAAATTCGACTGATTCAACAGCGTAAGTAGAAAATGAATCGAAATAGATGCATGCATGCAACAGCATCATCATCGTTTTGATTTGAAATTCGACTGTTTCAACATTATTGAGATCTATTTCGACATAAATGATATTTAAAGTTAATAGCGCGTCTTTTGAATAATTGAAATAATATTCACTAAATAATAAATTTATTTTTTTAAATAAAATTGTTTTTTATTTCCATTGAAAACTGTATGAAAAAATTCAAAAATTATGAAAGAAATTATCAATAAAATTTTTTTATGAATAATTACATTTTACCTTTAATCTTCCAAATATTCTTCGTAAAAATTTTGCTCTAAAGAATTTTCTTTCAAGAGTGTCAAGGCTATCTTTTTCTGAATGAAATTCACCATCGAATAAGATGGATTTTTCATATTCTTTCATGTCGAAATTGAACGTTTGTTCAATTGATGGAATCGTTCGTATTTATACGAAGAGTGACGATAATTTGGTCCAAATTCCAATGCATCTTCCCAATAATGCAATATGTTGTGGAATTTGGGCGTTAATTTGCATTCTGGGATTGTAGCATAAATGTCAACAATATTCTTTGCGCATTGTTTTAATTTCAAGATTTCATCTTGGTTTAGCGTAAAGGAATGTGACAACAATGCAAATTCTATATAATTCGAATGCCGTTTTGTGAGTTTGGAAATCACTTCGTATTTGAGTAATAATTTCTTCCAAACGGATGAAAAATTCCAATTTCTGTAAATGGAAAAAGCTAATGTGTTGAATATATGGAAAAAATAAAATATTACCGATGCAGCAGTTCCTTTTAGTTTAAAGCTTTTGCCTTTTGTTTTGCAGGAACCCCTGATCTGTATACGGTCATTGTTGAAGAAATTGGTATTTACAACATTTTGAACCAATTCGGTTGAAATTTTCAACAGCTTCAACATCGCATATGCTCAATATGCTCTTCGATTCCTTCTTCGAAATCATGCATGCTGAAAAATAAGAATATTCAATTAAACAAATCTGAAAGTGTAAAATGTTAGAGTAAATTAATTACCAATCAAGTGGCGCCAACTGAGAAATATAAGTATTGGGCAGCTCACTGAAGACGCAATATTTTTCTAATCCGAATATTTTGTCTTTATTTTTTTTAATATTTTGCTCATTTTTTAATATTTGGTCATAGCAAATATTAGAAAAATTTATTCTTTGCTTGCCAATTCCAAGCTCATTTTAGCCCCCTTGGCTCCACATACCCGACATATGAATGAACGGGTTTGAAAAGCTGTATTGTAGCCTAAAATAATCAATACTTGTGTTAATATATATATTTATAAGCAATAATATATGAATAACAATACCCAATAATTCATAAGTTCCCTTATTATCGCCGCAAATAGCGCTAATGGAAATTATGAAATTTTTATTGTCGATTAAAATTCCCTCAGTCATCGCTGATTTCAAATCTGTGATGACTGGCCGAAAAATATCAGCCAGTTGGTAACCATTTTCTCTCATATCTTTTCGATTCACTAACATCACCATGAAAATGTTCTTCTGTTTCAGTCTCATTTTCAATGGGATATGTGGAAACGTCAGATAGAGTCCCATATATGTGTGATTTTTGTTTTTGACTCCGAGCTGATTGACAATTGAGAAATCATCAAATCCAAACTCCAATTGGAGTGTTCCCAATAAACGATTTTTACGCTCAGCTGAACATTGCAAATGTTCAGTGTATCGTAATTCATCTGAATTGTCGTCTTTGTATTTTTTTTCCAACAACAATTGGGAAACTATTGATTTATTCGACAATATCAATCGACAAAGGTCACTTGGCTTGACCCAAGAAAATTTTAAAACTGAATTTGTATTTGGAATTTTACTATTCCAAACTTCATGTACTGGTGGAATAAATAATAAATCAATAAACCATTTCAATCAATTTAGTTTGAATACTTTACCGGCCGGGATGTAAGTTGGTAAATTTTCTATATATTTATCCAAATGATATTTACTTGATGAAAGACTTATCATGTTATTGAAAATCTCCCGGCTCTCATCAAGTTGTGTGTTTTGCGGTAATGGATAAAGACAATGCTTTATCACCATTGGAACTATTTTAATGATAGTCATTGTTCGTTGGATCAGATCTTGATAATTTGTTAAAATCGGTAGAATTATTAGCCCCGCTTAGCGATGTTTCGCTTAACGCTCAGAATTTTTGTAACGTAACCCCCGCGTTAAGCGGGGTATTACTGTACATACAAAATGATATAATCAAACACACTGGAACCGATACAATCGATATATTTTTGTTTTTATATTTTTTTGAAAATTCGTATTTCGATCATGTTTTTTAGTTGGAAAATTAATCATGACGATGATAAAAAAAAACGATACCACAATACGACAGATGGCGGTACAAACATCAGTTGTTGATTAGTTGGACTTGGATTTGACGAGTAGATGAGATTCAGTTAGATTTTTGCCAAATTTATTATCATTACCAGCCCGGTACAGGCGCTTCGCGCCTGCCCCAGGCTGGCCCTGCGGGGCTGACTCCTGACAGTCAATATAGCTGGATACCCGCAGGTGTGGCGGCTGCGCCGCCCCCCCTGCTTGGTACCCAGCCAAAGGTATCAATCCTTGACGGTCAATATAACTGGATGCCCGCAGGTGGGGACGGCTGCGCCGCCCCCCTGCTTGGCATCCAGCCAAAGGTGTCAATTTTAACGCTTCGTGCCTGACGGTGGATTTCTATGCACGGCGTTTTGCTTCCGGCTTTCGGTTTGGTACCGCAGGCTCAGCCATGACTTTTGTATTGTACCTGACACCTTTGAAAATGTTACGTAAATCCAACATCAACTTATCGATCAAACAGCATACTTATTATTGTTCATCGATATCGATAAGTTGGCGGAATACGATATTTTTGGTGTAGATGCTGCGATCGTTGTTGACCTTCAGCAAAATAGGTCAACAACGATCGCAGCATCTACACCAAAAATATTTGACGAAAATCTCCCCCAAAGATGATTAATTTACCACCAAAAACTTCTTGCGACTGCATGAGATCTTTGAGCAATAAGTCAATTATGTTAATCACATGAATCGACATCACTATAACAATACAATACTCACTTTTCAATACTTATAATAATACAAACATACTCATCAAATACTCATATACATTCACACAAAATGAAAATCACGTGGTCGCTATCAAAATTCGAATTCGACGATTCGAACTCTTTCTATGTTCTATTGAATGACTGCACCATCTATGGGATGCAAAATCTGCAGCAAAGTGTGCGGAGCTAGAACAATGAAAAAATGCTTTGTCAAAGCTACATACCACAGAATGCGTTTCTTTGGAAGCGACTTCTACTTCTGAGCTGGACGAACTGTTCAGAGGCATTCAAAAGTTTTCCCGCATGCTCAGACACACACACACACAACACACACTGAGTAGCTCATACCAAATAGTTATGTTTGTACTGAAAATAAGTAGGAATGGCCGGCTCAGCTTCGCCGCAGTTTACAGACATCCTTAGCGTCATAGAATAGTAGATATCTATTTTTGATTCTTGTCCATCCACATACTTGGATTCTGTTGAATTTTTGATGTACTTTATTATAATCAGACAATCGAACCATTCATTTTCCACATTCGTTATTATTTGATCCAATATTATTTGCAATATATCAATATAATTTGTTGCCAAGTTCTTGTTCACCACTTTCTTGACTATTGACAGTAGCGGCGCCACTGTCACCGATTGTGTGTTGGATTTTCACACAGTTGATTGTTCTCTCTCGAGCCTCCGTTTTGGATTGCAATTAAATCTATTTGTTCGGAGTATCAATTTGATTTTGAATAGGCGTCATGTCATTCGTTTCTTCATTTTGAACCAGTTCCATGGCGAGATTGATACGATTGCATCAAACAAAACCAAAAAACACAAAATAAAGACATATACAACATTCATCATCAGCACAACCATACCGTTGTTCAACGGCTATTTCGACAATTAATATACTGATAAATAATAAATTTTAAAAAATGGAGTCTATTTTAGAGTGTACACTCAAAAAATGGTGTGTATTTTAGAGTGTATACTCGAAAAATGGTGTGTATTTTAGAGTGTATACTCGAAAAATGGTGTGTATTTTTAGTGTAGCAAAAAAATTTCTCTTTTGCCGTGACCCGGATTCGAGCCGGGGTTATTGCGGCACTGTGAATTGAAACAACACAACATATCATAGTTGAATGTTTGCTTCCCCCCACAACGCAAGGTACTAACCACTATACGATCACGGCGCTGATAGAAGGAATATAGCGACCCTCATCGGATAACATAGGAAAAAAATCGGCCGTCCAATGTTTCAATCGCATGTGCATGTCGAATGCCAACCACAATTATTTCTGATAATGGTACAAATTTGAAAAGGTTGAGCCGTATGCTACACTCAAAGAATTGGACCTTTTAACCCTAGAAAGGTAACCATATCGATATTGCGGGAAAGGTAATCTACGTAAATTTTACGTATTTGATATGCCTAACTTATTTCAGCTATAAAAGTTATTTATCTGATTATTTATGTTAAATTTTAACGTTTATTCATTGAATCACACCTCTATTTTTTTATATTAAAGAAAAAAAAATCATTTTTCAAAAGTGGATAGTTCAAAAATATTAAATCAAAGTATATGGTGTAAATTTTGAATTTTTATTTTATTGTCAATTTTGAAATTATCACAGCGTTGTGAAAAAATAAAAAATGATGAAAAAAATTAATCATGACGATGATAAAAAAAAAATTTCGTACTTATTTTCTCCACTAAAAACTCTTCCCATTTTGCATTTTCTTTCACCATCGATTTCAACTTTGAGGTTGTATACAATGTTCTTTTGGAAGTTTTAGACATTTTTTTGACGTTCAATACTACTAATTTGACCATAAAAGATCATCGAATATTTTCTCATAAAAATTCTAATCACATAATTGAAAGCATTGCACATATTTTTTCATAAATCGTGGTCGTTTGAGATAATAATCCTGTAAAAAATAAATAGCCTATGGGCAAATCTATGGCTGTCATATATTTGTCTCTGTTTGTACATTTTTTTTTGATCGTTTCGCCATTGAGAATAGGCATTGCTGCTCATGTAATAAAATTGTTTTAATGTTCACAACACTTCACACAACAAGTTTGATTTTCTTCACTTCCATTCATTTGTGGCAAGCATACCAACAAAAATAGTTGTAGCAGTATTGGTGATAATGATGATGATGATGACCATCACCACTCCCATATTTGTTGACCTGTTTTTTTTTGTTATTACGCATGTTCTTTTTCGATTGTATTCGATGATATGAAAAATCCAGCCATCATCGCCATTTTGTTTCATTTTATGCTCGACTGTTGTTTCGAGCATTACTTGTTTTTTTTGTTGATTACTTTATTTGGCCGGGTTGGTTGGAAAATTATTTTGTTTTTGTGTGCTAAAATTCGCTTCAAAGTTTTTCCCAAAAGAAGCAAAATTTTTTTCTTTTCCCGATTCGTAATTGTCGTGATGATGGCCAAATAATTTCCTGTCCCGATATATGATGATAATCGATCGATCCATTTCTCTATGCTGGTGTGATGGGGGGCGTAGTGCGGTAAGTGAAGATTTGCCTTTCTTTTTTTGCAATATCCCAAATAGAGATTTCATTTTTTTTCTGGTTATAATTTGAACGCCATAACACACATGAACAAAATTTTCAAACAAAATTCATTTGCATGACTCATACACACGAAACACAAATACATTTTCACACAACATTCAGTTTAACAACATACGCATTTACATTCGATTTTGTTTTTTTTTTTTTTTTTTGAATCACATTATCATCCATCTATCCAAATCAAATGCGCACATATCATCACATGCTTATTACTGTTACACCACTTTGGTTTTTATTGCGTTTGTATTTGTGTTTGCTGAAACGAAAAAATTATTTTTAGAACCAGGCTCGTTATTTTTATGGTATACGCAGCAAAAAAAAAACCACTTTTATGGTGGTTAATAACCAAACTGATTTGCGCAGCCTCATATGATGCTGCTGTTTAGAATGATTCCCGGAAACTTTTTTCTTTCTGAATAATTTTTGCTTTCCGAAATTTTCTCGTTTAATTTTTTTTATTGGCACCAAAATATGATTGAAATTGAAATATGAATGAATTATTGTAAGAAGTTTGATCGAGAAGTATAAGATAATCTTTTTCTACGTTGATGACAAAATACAATGATGTTAACAAATCTTGCTGGCTTATAAGATTATCAGATCATATAATATCTCAAATAAGAAATAGTGATTTGGGTCACAACTCGATGTTCTTGTTCAATTATATTTTCCAAATCTTTCAGAATTACACTCCTATCTTCATCGTTATACGTTTTATCATTTATGACTTCCAACAATTCTGGATCTAAATTGGCGAGAAATTCGATTCGCATTCTTTGGAAGTGGACTGTTTGTTGGTTTATCGTGATGTTTCTTCCCTTCCTGACTTTATAAATTCGATTCTGGCAAGAGATTTCTTCGCCGTCTCTTGTCATATTCTGAGTATAGCAATAAAAATAGACATACTTGTTATCCATCTTTACTTGGACTATTTCTTCAGGCAAGATTTTATCTTTCTTTTCACATCGTATTTTCTTCCATTGATTTCGAATCGATTTTGCTGCAGAATTACACACTTTCGAATGGAAAATAAAAGGGGCTTGTCATCAACAGTCTTTAGTTCTTTGGCTTTTATGATAGAGATAGCTTCTTCCGATTCTCCTTGAACGATGGCACGGACAATGTTCCTATTCAAGGGCCACGATTCTGGTGCTAATATGTTGAATGGAAGAATTAGATGAATAATTCAAAGAACCAAGGTTTATAAATTTGTTTGTTCTTACCAGTTTTTTTCACAGTAATTCTTTTGGCTTGATGAAGCCAAGATAGTGAATATGCAACATCTTTGAAGTTTCTTGAATGCAAAATGAGGCTTTTCACCTCTTTATTTTTTCGTTCGAATCTTCTAGATGAATACGATACTAAACTGCCACCATAAAATCCAACCAATGAAGGATAATGAGAGATAAAATGAGCTTTTGCTCTTTTTATCTCATTGATTTTCATCATCTGTTTTATTTTAAAATATTCATTAGCAATGATTGAGATTAAAAATAAATAATATATACCTCTACGAATTTTTCCACCTCTGATCTAAAGAGGCTATAATCATAAATGCTCGATGGAGAACAGATTTTAAAAACTGTTTTTCGAGCCACCTCGTAAAGTGGAAAAATGTTTGGTGGATTATTCAGCCATTCTGGATAAATTTCAATCAGTCTGAAAAAGAACTCTAATTTCTGGATGTATTGAAGTAAAAAAAATTGAGATCAGCTCTTCGAAATAAGGGCTACATACCTGGACAGCATTTCCGCATATTTCCAATTGGTTAATAACGGAAACTGGGCCATTGACCCATTTTATTTGCTTGATTCGGACATGTTGAAACCAGTATATGATGTGAGAGACATAATGCGCGGTCCAATGATCGAACCGTCGTTGTTCTTCTTGGACTAAATGGATGTTGATCTCACCATTGATATGGTTGTGGATCTCGCCATTGATATGGTTGTTGATCTCGCCATTGATATGGTTGTTGATCTCACCATTGTTATGGTTGTTGATCTCACCATCATCCGCTAGGTTATGTTCCACTGGAAAATCTAGTGGGGCCATATCTGCAATACGATTTTGTCGTTTGTAAACAAAAATGGAAGAATTTTGTATAACTTGGATTCCAATTTTTGGCGAATTTTGTCGGCCGTTTCTTTTTAGTATGTTGTACACTATTCTCTGGAAAATCGCCGGAGCGTTTTTCAATCCAAATGGCATTACATTCCATTCGAAGTGTTCATGCATTGTGACGAAGGCTGTTTTTCGTTTGTCTTCTTCGGCTACCGGTATGTGATGAAAACCTGATGATATGTCCAATGTGGCGAAAATCTTAGCCCCTAGGAGTCGGTCCTCGATATCTTTGATGTTTGGCATGCGGTATCTTTCCGGGATGGTGATGGTATTCAGTTTTCGGAAGTCGACGCATAATCTTGATTTCTCGCCGTCGTCTTTCTTGTTCACTAGAACCACGGGAAATGAATAATCCGAAGTAGATCTTCGAATTAGATTTTGAAACCAGTATATGATATGAGCGACATAACGTGCAGCCCAATGATCGAACCGTCGTTGTTCTTCTTCTTGGGCTATATGGTTGTTGATCTCACCATTGATATGGTTGTTGGTCGGTTGGTACATATCGACTCGTGAACAATGAACAGATTAAACTGCTCCGTCCGAATGATAGCCAACCTATTCATAGCGACGACCATCCCCTGGTAGTGCGAAAACGTCTGAAAGACTTCTTTCAGACGTCAGAATTCTGGGTCGTTTATGGTGATTTTTCGATGCTGAAGTTAGCTAAGTCTGACAACATTCAGACACCACTAGTGGTAGTGCGAAAACGTCTGAAAGACTTCTTTCAGACGTCAGAATTCTGGGTCGTTTATGGTACTTTTTTGATGCTGAATTTAGCTAAGTCTGACAACATTCAGACACCACTGTAGGCAATAGATTTCCCTGGAATTTTCTTTCATTTCACTCATTTTGATTTCTGAAATTTTTTTTATATATTATTTATTATATATATTTTAATTTGTATTAGGATAATAAATTAACAAAAATTAATTATTAACATAGATATAAACATAGGTTATTACAAATTTAAAAAAATGACTGGAAAAAATAAAAAAATAAGCGAAAAATGATGATATTGCAACATTTAATTAATCATCATTTGATGTGGATGGTGATTTGACTGACAATTCTGTTTTGTAAAAAAATCAAAATGAAATATAAGTACGATCACATAATAATGTATATAAAAGACTTACTTTTTTCAACTGGTACCGATTCCAATTGTCAAAACGTTTGTTTATTCGTTGTTTAGCATTATTTTTTATTTTATTATACTCTCCTCCTTTTTCAACGACTTTTGCCCTTGAATAATGCTCTAAATGTTGCGATGATATTGGTTGAAGAAAGTTTATTGAAGTGACTTACCAATTAATAAATCGATCGTTTTTTTAAGCTCGTTTGGAAGATCTTTAATCGACTTGTATTTTTGTAAGATTTTTCTTCCAAAAACCGAATCTAAAAGGTTAGCCAGGTCGCTATTGCCACTATCTCTAGCGGCGATATGTAAAAATTCGCCTTTGACTAGCCATTTATCTTCCAATAAAAAATCTCCATTTTTCATAGAATTATTGATTACTAATGGATTGTCGATTTTTTTCATTTCATTTTTTATCCATATTTCCATCGTATCAACTTTTTCGGACAAATGATTCAATTTTTGTCTTAATTTTGCACAACATAAATTTTCACATTGGCAATCTTCATCATCAATAATATTATTAATAATTTCATCGTCTTCATCAATTTTTCGTTCATTCTTTTTATTTTCATTTTCTTCAAAAACTGCAAGGTCCGTTTCAAGTTTTCCAAAATTAAGATTAGTGAATGCTCGCAAAAACGACAATACATTGTATTGTAGATGATCTTTGAATTCATCTACTGTATTAATTTGATTTTCTGAAAAAGAACATGAGGTAAAAAACAAAACATTCTCAAAAGCAAAAACCGAATACTCACCCTGCATATAATTAATAAATGATGAATATTCCTCGCTTGAATTGCAAAAATTAATTATGGAAACCATATTCGACCACACAAATCTTTTCAAATAATGACGAAATTATTTTTTCAAATGATGACGAAATACTTTTTTCAAATGATGACGAAATACTTTTTTCAAATGATGACGAAGTAATCCATTCAAACAACGGCGAAACAATGGCAGAAAAACCGCAATGTTACACGAAAATAAAAAGAAAAAAATCGAATTCGGTGCAGCTCATAACTGATAAGAAGAAGCATTTTTTGAACATACACCCTCCGCACATTGGACAGTAGTGTGAAAAAATTTAGTCTTCGCGAAGCACAAACATACACATTTTTTCACACTCATGTATGTTTGGGGCTTTGACATGAGTACGCGCACACCAAAATCATTTTTTTGCAGTTATTTTTTCGCTTTCACAAAAGCGTAATACTCAACAAGTATCGACAATTTTTATATTGACAATTTTTTTGCACTTGCCTGTTTTTTTCTCTTCCTTCGAGTTTCGAGATTGTTGTTGTTTGATTTATTTTTGTTTAATTATCACGTTTATCACCATGAAGCGATCTGATGAATCGGAAAAACAACACGAAATGGCTGATCAACAAATGCCATCCTTTTCCCAAAGTTATCATAGTGAATCTTTTTTGAAAAAAGTTCAAAGACGAAATGAAAAATTTTCAACTTTTGTCAATAAAGTTTTGAATCGCAATGCACAAGTCTCGGATTCAGAATCTCCTGCTGGGAGTTCTGCTGAAACTATAATTAATAAATATCACGTTGAACCTGGAATTATATATGATGATGATGACCTTCAAAAATATGCATCTGATAGCGATGATGGTGATGATGAAATCGTACATCAAGAATCAACCATTGAATTTGAAAATTTTTCTCGGAGAATCGAAATGAATGAAATGGAACGTATTATGATAATTCTGTTGCATCAGGCAAGATTCAATACCACAAACAAAGAGATTGAAATCTTTTCTAAATCTCTAAACAACATGGCATATCGTCATTGTTGCACTACTGGTGGCGAACCTATTGTATCGTGTTCGGACTGGGACACCATAATTACAAAAGTCCCAAATTCGTTTACGCCTACAATTTATAAATATTTTTATTCGCAATGTGGAGATATCATTGGGCCAGTTAACGAATTAAATATTCCAACAACTTGTTGCTACAGTCATGAATCTTGTCGAATTATTCCATCACAAAAAATGAAAAGCGATTCTTCATCATTTTTTTGTTACATCCCTCTCTCCAAGTGGCTTCATCATCAAATTCCATTGTATTATTCAAAATTGAGAATTACACGCCCGAAAGAAAGTAAATTTTTCCACGATTTATCCAATTCAGAACGATATCGCCAACTCGTAACATCATCATCATCATGTTCAATTCCTACCCTAACTTTGACATTGACTTGGGACGGTGTAGCTTACACAAACGATGGCTCTCAAAGTATGTGGCCACTTTGCGCCTATTTAAATGAACTTCCTTTTCAAGAACGTATAAACAATCCTATGCTTATTGCACTTCATTCTGGTAGTTGTAAGCCATCCTCTGATATCGTTATAAAGCCACTTGTTGATGAACTCGTCTCATTGTCCACCGATCCAATAATTATCGATGTTGATGGTAATGAAAAAAAGTTTTTTGTTAAACTTCTTCTAGCAATTGCAGATGCACCAGCACGAGCCGTTCTTTTAAACAGCACACAATTCAATGGTTATTACGGATGCCAATGCTGTGAGATTAAAGGCACGTATGACAATGATTTCAAGTCAATGTTGTATATACCAAATAGAAAATACGACAATTCTTTATCATTTGACTTCAAACTTCGGACAAATATAAGCTGGCGGAGCATTGCCAGTAATAATCGTGGAAAGTCAACTATGGGCATCAAAGGAAATTGCCAGCTTATGAAATTATCCTACGTTGACATGTCGATAATATGTCCACCGGAAGCAATGCATTCCCAATATTTGGGTACGGTGAAGAGTATCATCAATAGATGGTTAGATGATGATTTGGCTACGAAAAGATGGTATCAAGTATTACCAAACGAAAAAAAAAATGAATTGAAAACAACAAAATTAAACAAAACACAATTGAGCATTGTGGATGAACGACTTTCATCAATTAAATTTCCTGAAGGTGTTCTGAAAGCGATGCCTCAATTGTCGCAAAAACGAAATTTAAAAAGTATGGACTATGAACTTCTTTTTTTTTATGGTTTCATATGTTTTGAAGGAATTGTTGAAAGAGGAAGATGCGAAAATTTCAAACAATTGGCATTTATTCTGTCAAAATTATCATCACGTATGATATCAAAAATGACGGATTTGTTGTTTCTGAAATTGCAAAATTTTTCACATCATTCGACCAAGTATATTCAAGCAAGGAAAGATTCATGTGGAAAATCAACGTCCATTTTCTCGCTCACTTTCTGGACATGGTAAAAAATTATGGGCCCCTTCCGGTTCAGACCGCATATTTTACCGAGAACACAATGGGGCTCATTGCAAAACGCGTCAAGACTGGGACAAACGTAACTCAACAAGTTATGAAAAAATTTCTGACCTACCAATCCATCATTTCGTCTTGCCGAAACAATACATCTCACATGTCAGAAATGTTTCTAAAATCTCTCTACAATTATATGCCGAAACTGTGTCCAAACAACACACCCATCAAAGTTTTCCAGGAAGTGTATAAACCAATCGGTGCAGAAAATAAATTACTTGGCCAAGGCACATTTCAATCTCAGCAATCAAACCGCAGCAAAATCGACAAATCATTGCATCAAAACAGAAATTGGAAAATATTATATCGTGGAAAAAATCATCAAAAACGATAGAAATGAAACTTATTTGATTTGTAATGAATTTTTAAATTGCCAAAAATTACTGCTGAGAACAACAGAAAGAAAATTAGAAAATTTGCATTTTTCATACATCAAAACATTTTCAAAGATTTCTACGATGACCGTTAAATTAAAGTGTTCTGATTTTTTCGAGCTTGCAACATATGCAAATGTAAATGGCGTCAACTATTTATTTGACATTTTCAACAAACATTTGTAATTATTAAACACATAAATAATAATGTTTTTGTTTCAGTATTCGGTTTTTTTGTTTTGTAAATAATCAATCAATATCAATAAATTTTAATTCACTAATTGAATACACAACCAAATATATATATGATATATTATATATTAAATATGATCAAATATGATATATTTAATTTAGTCTCAAGATAATTTGCAACATTATAATTAATAAAAAAAATAATTATAATTAATTGTATACAAAGTGTGTTCAGATTTTTTAAGCCATAATAAGGAGATTAAGAATTATTTTGTCAATTTTCAGATTCAGAAAATTTCTGACGTTCTCAGACATTTTCAGAACCAAAAAAGATGTTTATCAGAAAGATTTTCAGACTTTCAGCCTTTTCGCACTACCAGGGCACACATATATGTCATGTGCTTCTATCCTTTCTAGATTTCACTGTATTTGTGAATGTCACTCAATACAGGATTCTAGGGTGCAGCAATGGGGAATTCTCATGACACTGGAAATGGATATTAATTCGCCACTTCTTAAATTTTTCTCCGAAACCACATCGATGGTCATATCCATTTCTATGATTTTCACTATCCATCCACCACAGCAATCACTGTTCTCCGTTACGGTTATGGCCATCCACCACTTCAACTGGCTCCCTGAACTCGGGAGCAATCACCCCATTCCTGAAGACGTGGAATTGTCTTACATCACGAAGCTCACGTATTCGAGGATTTTGTGCCGTAACTAGGCCCAATCTCCTGGCCGCATCTTCTCGAATCCAATGAGGTCCATGTTGAAACCAGTATATGATGTGAGAGACATAATGCGCGGCCGCAATTTTCACGATAAGAAGATCGTTCAACTCTATTCATAATATCACGAATACAACTATTAATAAGTATATTAGAATTAATCACATCTAATAATTCTTCTTTAGATTGAAAAAGCTTTGACAAAATATATTTTCGACATTCGTGGACTTCTTTCTCTATACATTCAGTGATACTTTTTTGAATTATTAATTCAAATAATGTAATAGTCGGAAATGATAATGGTGGAATATAACTATCATCAATGTACATTAAGCCGTTAAAATTATTAATGTGTCCAAGAAAATATTGGATAATACATTGATAGTTATAATAACCATGCGTTAAATAATCTTTGACAGTTGCCAGCCAACTTTTTGGTAGAGATATCGGTATCCGACTTAATGACCCAAGTTCATGTTCATATTTACCAATTGGTCTCGTAGATGATGTTAAAGATACCATTACTAAATTTGTATGACAAATTTGATAATTAAACAAAAACTGATTAGTATGTCTACGCATAACAAGGTCTAAACTTGAATAATCTTTGAAATTTTTCTTCGATATACGATGAATATCAATACTTTCATTCAAAGGAACATCCCCTCCATCTCGAACCGTCGTTCTTCTTGGGCTAAATGGATGTTGATCTCACCATTGATATGGTTGTGGATCTCGCCATTGATATGGTTGTTGATCTCACCATTGTTATGGTTGTTGATTTCACCATTGTTATGGTTGTTGATCTCACCATCATCCGCTAGGTTATGTTCCACTGGCAAATCTAGTGGGGCCATATCTGCAATACGATTTTGTCGTTTGTAAACAAAAATGGAAGAATTTTGTATAACTTGGATTCCAATTTTTGGCGAATTTTGTCGGCCGTTTCTTTTTAGTATGTTGTACACTATTCTCTGGAAAATCGCCGGAGCGTTTTTCAGTCCGAATGGCATTACATTCCATTCGAAGTGTTCATGCATTGTGACGAAGGCTGTTTTTCGTTTGTCTTCTTCGGCTACCGGTATGTGATGAAAACCTGATGATATGTCCAATGTGGCGAAAATCTTAGCCCCTAGGAGTCGGTCCTCGATATCTTTGATGTGATGGAAGTCGAAAACCTGATGATATGTCCAATGTGGCGAAAATCTTAGCCCCTAGGAGTCGGTCCTCGATATCTTTGATGTTTGGCATGGGGTATCTTTCCGGGATGGTGATGGTATTCAGTTTTCGGAAGTCGACGCATAATCTTGATTTCTCGCCGTCGTCTTTCTTGTTCACTAGAACCACGGGAAATGAATAATCCGAAGTAGATCTTCGAATTAGATTTTGATCTAATAGATCATTAATCTGGGCGTCGATTCGTTTCTGATCCACCACTGCTGTACGATACGGTTTTTGGTTGATCGGAATGTTGTTCTCCAAATTGATGTGACAGAAATCATTCCTCACTTGGAACAATATCTTGAATTAAATAATAGAAATTAAAAACTTTAAAAGCACATCGATGTTGAATTACCTGCATGTCAAGTATTTTCCAAATGTTCGTTTAAAACCTAGTAGCTCAGCAACTGAAAGGTTGTCACCAATTACATAAGCTAACTGAACCAACAAGGTAGTGTTGTGATTTGGAAAATAGATGCCATTTTGCTTTATAAAGAAAAATTAATTTATTTAAATAATAAAGATAATTGTTGGATATTTACCGCAAGGAGTTTCAGATCCTCGAACATGGGTTCAAGAATTATTTTCAATCCATTGGCTTTTAGAGATGAAGATCTTTCCACCATCAGGACAGACGGGATAGAATCGGCTTTGGTTTTCCATTTGATTGGATTATCTATATCCAAATGAAAAAGCAACATCTTATGCCGGCCTTTTGCGAATCCGAATATTCGAATCGTTTGTTTTTTTAATCTGTTCCAAGATGTCACATGGCGATCCTAGATGGATCAGAATATCCGCTTTTATCAATTGCGTGGAGATATCGTGGTTTGATTCTCTCCAAATAATCGGATAATTTAAACTTTCATTATTCACAAATCCCCCGATTATCATAAGGAGAAAAAAAATGAAGATTTTGCAGATTTCCATTTTGCGTTTTGAAATTTTAATTAATGATTACGTTAAATCAGGAATTAATTAGAATGATAGGGTTTTACTTTTCCGATGTGGACCCGTTTATCCCTATTTGGAAAAAATTAAATGTTCAATCTCATAATCTGAAATATACTTATACAAACCGTGAAATCTATTGTAAGTTTAAAATATATAATAATATAAAAAATTTAACTTTATTCAAATGAAATCACTGCAAAATAGTGTGATCTCTACAAGATAAAGATTGTTGTGTTATGTGTTTATTAAATTATTATCCGATAACAAAATTATCGGTGATGTTTAAATGTTTGGAAATTGTCTGGTGTGAAGGCGTCTTTAATGCTTCTTATGACGGATCTGAATCGTTCGAAGCCACTCGGATTCTCCTGAGGTAGCTATCTAGTCTTGACTGAATTTCTACGATGGTCTTGAGCAAACCAAGGAGTTTATCCAGGTTCTTGACTCCTTTTCGCTGCCATTTTTCTGTCTATGGGACAATCTTACCGCAGATTCGTACGATGTTCATTATTTCTTTATAATAGATTTTTATGTTGTTTTCGGTCAGGTCAGTCGGAAAGCGCGAAACCAAATCTTCTACTTGGTCGTACACTTCTTGAATGTCGTCACCTAATTTTTTAATGTCATCTTTGGTTGGTTTTTTTATTAACTTTGTCAACCATTTCGACTGAGTGACGGTTTTTTGTGTATGTGTGGCAGGAAAAAATGACGGACTTTGTACCTGCAAATTGACAATAATCTTACTCACGGATTTTTTCCCTATGTTTTTCGTCTTTTATTGGCCAAGAATTTCGTTGAATAATCCACGCCAATTTTATAAAGCGGATGCAGAAAGCAGTTGTGATTTCAATATTTGACTTATCACGACAAAAATGGTTGTAGCAAAAATCAGTCGAAGTTACACGATCTTGTTCTTGAAACAAAGTGATGAAATTATCGTGACGAATGCCAGTTTTCCAATCGTTTATATAGTAAAAGTGGTCCTTTGATCATGATAGTAAAATTTTATGATGCACATTTTTTGCTCGATTGCTCTATTATAAATAACAAATACTAAACAAACGACTAGTTTTGGTCAATGACTAATCAATAAATTAATAAAATAATGGCTGGACATAAGTTCTTAAAATGATCAAAAGTTCAACTTGTTGGGTCAGGGAAAAGTAAGAAAAATGACCATTACGCCACGCCATTTTCGTCGTTCATCCACTCGGAAATACGCTTCGCTTTTTTAATCACTTTCATCTTCGGTATCATCTTCGCTAGCATTTTTGCTAACATTTTTGCTAGCTATTTCCGATTTGGCAGCTTTCTTCCACAGTTCTTCTTCAGAAGAATAATTCTTGAAAATTTTCAAATTATAGATTACTTTCATCATTTCATTCATATTTGATATATCACCGATCGAATCGGGTGGAGCAATCTGAAAACAATTTATTCTAATCTTGTCGAAAGCCGACCTACACTTGATGCCGTATGGACTTTCATAGCGCTTGTTAGAAAGCACACGATTTAAATCTTCATTGTAAGATTCATACGATTGATAAATCGCTAAGGGGAAAACATTATTGTTCAATGATTCTAAACCGGAATATTGGAGTCCACAAAACCTGCAAATGAAAGCACGGCCGAACGACATGCGAAACCCTAACAAATGTGCTACGCCTAAATTATCGCCTAGAATATGCGAAACACAGAAAGGAATTCTGATGCTTTCGCCATCCAGAACATAGGAAATACCATCATTTGTCAATCTAGCGATGTCTTGACAAAGTGGAGCAGTTACATGTTCCAGCGATCGACCAGAATTTTTGAGGTCACTGGAACGCCAAATTAAGACTAAATGAATGTCTTTAATTTTTGAATTTTGAACTCTATTGTCTACATCAATATAAAGAACGTATTCTTTATATTTGTCGGACGATTCCCTAACTGTACGACACACTCCGAATTCATCGCCATAGATCATCAATCGAAGTCTTCCATGTAACCCATTGTTTCTAACATACTGGGAAACATTTTCGGAAGTTTCTTGTCTGATGATCTTGACCAAATCATCATTCAGAATGTATTTGACTAAAATTTCCATAAGTGGAATGTAATAAAAACAACTACCATCGTCTCCTAATGAATATTTCTTAGGTTGGATGTAGTTGGGATTCATCATAGCAAATTTATCTTGCAAGAATGATGAATTGGATATCCGAACAAGATAATCCTTAAGATTATTACTAAATAATGGAATAGATCTAATTAAGGTAGGAAAAGTCTTTTGAATGGACACTCCAGTCCAACTGTAAAGAATTCGGCCTTCAATCATCTTTTCCGCCCACAGTTCAAACATAGAATATTCATAATCTGACAAAGAATTTCTTACCTCAGTCAAAAACTGGCATTCAACGCGATCACTACTGATAAATGGTTCGTCTTCAAATTGCTCTTCTTCGTCGATAATGATCACAATTTTTCAGTTTTAAAATCGACGAGCCGGCCATAAAATGCCGCCAAGTTAGGATAATGACTAATGAAATGCAATTTAGGATTTGTAATTCCTGTAAGTTTCTTGCCATTCATCATAGCTAGAAACGGAACAAGAATAAGTTAAGAAAATAAGGCTTCTGGTCGCCAAGTAGAGACCAAATTTTACCATTAACAAAATGTTGAAAAGAGTTATGCCTATTTTTAACTAATTGTATACAGAATTTAGTTTTCAAAGTTACAATTTCAATTAAATTTTTCCCGTTCCACTTGACTAGATTTACATTCATCCAACTGTAGTTGAATTGTTTTCGTTTGTTCGGATGCAAATTTTTTTTTTGCCATGTCTTATGTCTTGGTCGATTCGTGATGATTGTCCAGCGATAGATTCGATGTCGATCAGTTAGTCTTACAATTTTTCAATCTCGGCTTGGGATTCTTTAAGATTTTCATCAAGTTTTGCATTTTAATTTTTTCTAATGCAAAACCTAGTATTTGTTAGATGGCCATATAGAGTTTTGACGAATATCAATGATGGTTGGTCCATCTTTCGACGCAATCTGCTTCGAGTGCCAAATTACTCGATTGCGATCGCCGCATCTCTCTGTAAACTTTAATTCGAGCCAGCAGTTCTCCTCCGAAATCCTGTCTTCTTCCAGCGATTCGGACACATATGAATTGTCGTTCTCGTTGGAATAGATATATAGTAGACTGCGCGAGTCTTCTGGCAAGGCCTTCCTGGCTATATCTTTTGTCCCAGTGGATCGTATAGCCATTGTTGCGGAGGTACTCGGTGATCCGGCATTTACAGTCCCCGTTTGAGTATGATGTACACATGTGGAGTCAGTGGATATGGGCGAATCTGGTATTTGCTCCGTGCAGGCCCCATATCCCGCTGCTGTTGTGATATTTTCTGGTGATGTTGGTGATAACATCTCGAAGGTTTTCATATTCGGTTCCAAACCCATTTGACCAGCTATTATGGACAATAAGTCCCTGCAGTCTTCTGATGTTGAACAGAAATTTATTTTTTGATAGAATTCGGTTAAAGAAGGCTGTGAGTGATTCTTGTAACTCAGAGCCAAGTCTAACAAGTTGTCTTTTAGCGATTTCGTCAATGTTGTTGTTGATGTTATGTTGTTGACTGCTTTGAT
The DNA here is from genome assembly GCF_024713945.1 of Dermatophagoides farinae. Classification (NCBI taxonomy): domain Eukaryota; kingdom Metazoa; phylum Arthropoda; class Arachnida; order Sarcoptiformes; family Pyroglyphidae; genus Dermatophagoides; species Dermatophagoides farinae. The sequence goes on along the minus strand of NC_134685.1, from coordinate 409,617 downwards.
GAGAATGTTGGCTTGACGTGGATTGTAACATTTTTTATAAATATATTCAATCAAGTGGTTAACCAAGTTGTTCTGCGATGTTGGTTCAATCAAGTTGATTTCTTCAAATTCCATTTGCTTGTTGTCAAAAACTTTTTTGTAGTTTTCGCGTTGAGATTCACTGCAATTAAATTCATTGATAACACCCAGGTATCGATTGTATAAATTCTCAAAAGGAAAATTTGAATTTTTGGTTAATGTTGGATTCAATGTAGCCAACATTCCACACTAAATTGGTGAGACTTTTGAGAAAATATGTTTTTCCACTGCCAGGTGGTGGTCCAATGATGGCCAATGAATTTTTCTTTGGAAGGCGTTTTGTGACAATCACCTTACAGCGTTTGATAAATTTTTTCGCTTCTTCACTTGAGCCATATTGTTCGATTAATAAAGCTTGCATGATTTTTTTGGCTTAGCTCTATTGAATAGTATTTGTTAGCTGGACAAATAGAGTGTTGACGAATATCAATGATGGATTTGAACGATTTCTTGTTCCAATCGATAATAAAGCAGTCCCATGTCTGCTTTGTATAATTATTTAATTGACTAGAATAGGGAACAATAATGTCCTTCGTAATTTTAATAAACTCTTCGATGGTATAGAGTTCTGTCACATTTTGTGGAAAATGAGTCCCCAAATTATTCTTTGGAACACAACCGGGGCATTTTTTTAAGCCAAATGACATTACAATCCATTGGTATTGGTCAAACTTTGTTACAAATGCTGTCTTATGGCGATCAGCTTTGGCCACTCTTACGTGATGGAATCCACTAGCGATGTCCAAAGTTGTAAAATATTCAGCATTTAATAATTGTTGTTCTATATCGATTATTCGTGGTGAAACATTTCATGTTTCTGTTGATATATTTAAAATAATTTTAGATATAAGTTTACGTATAATATTGAGCTATTCAAGACTTACTTGTATATATACCAGTGGCCAATAGTGAGAATTTCTTTTTTTTTATATTCTACAAATAGTTTTCCATTGTAGAAGCTGAAACTTTGCATTCGCTTTTGAATTTGTTTGAAGCGAAATGATTGCCTTTTTCTTATCACAGAGGGATGAAAGAATCAGGTTGAGGAATATTTCAAATTAGCCAACTTACATAGATTGACAGAATGGAACTAACCTTGGAGATCATGGAATATGTCCGGTGGCGCACAATATTGCTTATCGAGATGTCATTTAATTGAATTAATGCACATGTTCGATATACGTTTTTGAGTACACCGAGTTCTTTAAGATTAATTCCAGATAAATCTAGAATTTCATGTGTTTTTGATTCCGGATAATTTTCTCTTTGACAGAGGCATGTGCTTCCTCGACCAAATGACATTGGAAAGTCCAAAATCTCATATTGTGCCAGATTATCACAGGCAACTCTGGATAGTTCCACTTTGACGTTAAGTGGCTATCCTTTGTGGAAAAAATCAATTCCATCACGTCCCAATCGCTTCATTTCTTGAACGAAAGGCGATAAAATTGTGAACATTTCTTCGTTCAAGTGCTGAGCCGGTCTTTTTACCATTAGAAACATCGAGATTTGGTCACGTTTTGTTCGATCCCGAAATTCTAAGTTTGAACAAGTCAAATAACCAGCCAGGAATTTTCTTCCTTTTTTTCCAACGAATGTAAAATCGTCTAGCGAAATTTCAATTCGAAGTTTTCCTTTCAATCTTTCAAACCTTTCTTGATCGGTTATGTCAAGCTCGTTCATTATGGTAAAATCCTCTTCACGTTCCCACTCAGGACTGAAATTCAAAGATTGTTCACGCACAATGCTATCGAGGACGTATGGATGTTTAACGACAATACTTTTCAAAAGATCTTTAATTGAAAAGTATTGGATTGTTATGCCAGATGTTTCTATTTTTTGCGGTTCCACATAGCATCGTTGCTGTTCCAGGTACTGGTTTTGCAAATAGCAGCTACCACAATATCTTGACATAATCATTAGTAAATTATGCCGATATTGTCCAGCTTGAATATCGTTAAAAGCTTCTCGGTTTAACAGCATCATTTAATGTAATCAACCTTCATCTTGGCAGTTTTAATTAGATCCCGAGTCATGGATCTAGTAGTGGCCATTTTAAATAATTAATTAAAATAAAATGAAAAGTTTATTTACAGATAAAACTTACCAAGAGAAGTTTTATGGCGTCCAAATTATTATAAGTAATATTATTTGACTCGATAATTAGAACACGTGTTATAAAAGACCAAACCCTGGTCTGGGACGCTATGTTTGAACGATTAATGTGTGTTGAAATATTTGATAGTTAACGTTGATATAACAACAGCTCACAAAAGAAATAAAGGAAAACGTTCGTCTAATCAGTATTATTATTCTCAAACAATAGAGTAGAATCCAGTCACAGATTGACTGAATCCTGTTGGCTTGAAAGACCGTGCGGAAGAATTTCCTCACTAGACTTCTAAGCAGTTATGTCGAGGGTTGAGAATTGATAATACTTACTGATTCGGCCACTAGAGTCACGTTTATCCAGAATTTAATTGGCTGAAGGTGATCACATTAAACACAATCAAACTTAAATAAATGACATGATACACACTTTAAAATGAAAAGAAATTTTATAAATTTCAATCAATCGGATCAATTAAATTTATTGTTCATTACATGCTTGGCCATTACATCCCTCCCCACTTTTTGTCGGAAATTAGGCCGGAAAAAGCAAAAAGAAAGGAAAGAAAAGATATGATATGATATGTCTTACTTTCGATAAATGGATTGGTGATAATTTTATTAACTTCATTTCGATCTTCTATGATTTCATTAATTTTGATTAAGATTGAAGAAACATTTTTTTTCAATGTTGGACATCTCCAACTTACGATGAAGAACATAATTATTCCAATCTTTTTTGATTATATTTAATTTCTTCAATAAATAGATGAGTTGAATCGAAATGATAATTCCAGAAATTAATGTTCCAATCCATTTGTAAGAAATCCAAAATATTAAATACTGATTTATCAGAATTTTCGTCAATTTTCATCGATAATAATTCCAATTCTTCCAAAATCTTTTGATAGATTTGTTGATTGAATTCATTGGATTCTTTAATAAACAAAATAACTTGATTATTTTCAGATTCTTATTTCCACGATAATCACGGTCATCATTAGATTCCTTCTGTTCTCAATGCCGTCATCACGTTTTCGATATGTTGAAGATGTTCTTCAAAGGACTTTGAATATATGATGATATCATATAACGATGATTGATGTAAACACTACACCAGACACAAATGACACTATATCACGTCGTGGCTTAGAAGAACTTTGAAAAGGACCACACTTTTTATGCATCGTTTCTTTTACCAGCTTGTTGTATAACTTCTCACACGTATCCTTTTCAAACTTATAGTTGAAACCATTTGAGATGTTAGTTGGATTCAAGAACGACGATTTAATCACCTCACATGGTGGTTTGAGATGAATGTCAATTTGTGCGTTAACATAGTCTGTTGCAACTCGATGTTTTGATCTTCTCCAAATCAACGGAAACACTGGCGAATTTATCTGCGATTTTGTGAGGATGGGGAGAAATATAATGCTGATTAAATTGATACAGCAGAATATTTGATGGAGTTTTATATACATTGTACGATTACGATGTTCACAACGGATGTAATATTGATAAAATTTTAGTTAGCGTTCACTTTAACTGTTTATGATGTTATTGTTCAGTTTTATTTTAATTATACTGGGATGAAGATTAATTCATACAATGGTAGGTGTTTATGATGGCGAATAGGTGATTCGTTATAAAATCTTGTACATTTTGGGTTTTAGATGCTATTCCCCAAACGTATCCTGAAAAGGCATCAATTGCAACATGGAAATATTGAAGCTGAGAGAAGGATTCACGGAATCCACCAATCGTGTCAATGTGTATAAATTGAAATGGCTCTGTTGTGGGGCCCCAATCCTGTAGTAGACCAATCTTCTTCTGGTGTTTTGCTTTTGAGCAAATTTCACAACTCATTATACAATCTCTAGTAAATACCATTCTGTCATGGATTGTAATATGACTGGGAAAAATGTAGCACTGTTTGCTTCTGACCTATATGTCCCTTATTCTGATGATAGCTTAATATAATTTCCTTAACAATATTATCGGGAAGATAATATTTTCTTTTGTTATTTGTATACTTGAATATTTCGCCTTGATGGAAGAATCGTTTTTAACGATTGTGGCGTAATAGCCAGATTATCAGCTATAACATTATTTGGATTGGCAAAATCTTTTTTTTATGTCGTCTTTCATCTTGTTAATGAGATTTCTTTTTTTCCATATGATCTGCGAGCAATTTATGACTGTGAGTGAGTGATTTAGACTTTAGTGTTTTGGTTATGATACCGTTTGATGAAACTTCTACCTCTTGATCGGGAATCTGTAGTGGAGATTTGCCTTACTCCACACAACTTCGACAACGGGTCAACTCTATGACTGTGTCGGTATCGACGATTTCATCCGCTATCTGTCTAGTGGATGCTATTTGCAATGGGAATAACTGAATTCTATCTAATTCCCACGCGGTTGTTGGATCACCAATTCACTCCTGCTTGATTTCTTGCTGTTGATTCACAATCACCGTCTTACGTCGTTACTTCACTATGGCTCATTCCTTTTGTCCTTGGTTCTTATTTACAACAGCTTGACCAAATGTTTTATGGTCAGTTCCAAAAAAGGACAATAATCAATGTTGTTTCGTCAAATCTTCTAAAACGTTTATCACCTTATTTTTGATAATTTCTTGTTGTTGCAATGTGATAGTTAACAATTTTGAATTGTTCAGACTTGTTTCTGCTAACTTATTCATTCGTTTGTTGTTTATCCAATTTGATGCGAAACCAATCACAGATTGACCAACATGTAAAATTTTTCCCAATTGTCATAAGCCAATTTTATTCCTTTCACAATAACATCAATTTGTCGTTTGAGTTTTGGCTTTAGAACACTGCGTATTAAATCCAAACTAGTAGATCGTTGGCTTCTTGCTTCTTTACAGTATTGTTGAATTTTTTCCACCGATTTTGTTCGTTTGTATCAACTGAATCTGGAGTAAATGACTTAAGACGTTACACGTAAACAAAAATTATTTCGTTGAAAAATTTAGTGGACAAAAAAAAATAAATTTAAAATGAATGAATGAGTTAAAGTTTTCCGACCAATCTTGGAATCCTTTTATACCTAAGAGGAAGGAGAAAGAAAATCAATTATTGAGGACAAGGTGAGAAAGAATGGAAATAGGACAAGAAAAATTTGGAAATAATTTGACAAATCCTGAATAAACCTGTTAATTGAGGTAATCAGTCTTAATCAATAATGATAGTATTGAAGAAAAATAAAAATGAATTTAAAATTAGAAAAGAAATAATACATTCAGAAAGTCCAATAAGCCACGCACGTAACTTCGAAATTTCGAGCGAAAAAAATTCACAAAAAAAAGTAAATTTTTTCGAATGATGCACACAACACACACGCTTAATGATGCTTGGTGATGGTGAAATGTAATAGTGTTTGAGAATGTATATATGTGTGTTTTGGTGTGAACGGTTGGGATGATGTGTGATTCATGTAACAAAAATTCGAATTTCAATACAACAAAAATGCATGCATGTTTTATATATATACAACACACACGAACACACTAACACGAACACAACAAAAAAAACTTCCGGAAATGTTTTTTTTTTTTTTTTTGCTGCTCATCCATTCCATCATGCACATAAATGACGTTACCAAATTGCTATTTACACCCAACCACAATATACACTCAAACACATAGATAATTTTTATTCAAAAAAAAAAAATTGAAAAAAAACAAACATAAATTGATCTATATAAATCAATCAATTCTATTTACACACCTACACACACACACACACACAAACAATGTTTTGGCGTTTGAATATGTACCAAAGAAAAAAAAAATTAATCTTTTGGGGGTATTGTTTTTTTTTTAATCGGGCAAATCTTCACACCCACCCACTCGCGTGCCATCAATTGTTGACCAAAAAATAACCATACTTTGAATTTTTTTTGAATCTTTGATAATCATCAAAAAAAACCAATATACGTCGACCATCATTTTGGAGAAAAAAAACCATTATATCCCTGTATTTGAACGGAATTTGGATCCAATTTTTCAAAATCATCATCATCATTGATTGTGATTTGATGCAGAAATGAAAAAGCTGAAATGAGATTAAATCATCATTATCTACTGCCACCTGTTATCAGCCGAATAAAACAATCAATCAGTTATATCTGCTAGATGGCATCAAACAAAACAGACAAAAAAAAATTCCATTCAGCAAGATTCAAATATCAACAACAAGTATTGATACTTGAATTCTGTTCATTGGATATTTTAACATTTTGTTGTTGTTTTTTTTCTGCCAATGAAAAAATATTTTCCAACCAAACATATGTTGATGATGAAAAAAAAAATTATTCCACAAATCTATCTATATATGTGTCTGTTTTTGCATTTTCAATATATTCAATTCATTGTCATCATTTCTGTATTCTATTCAATTCTGTATTCTGTATTTGTAAATTTCATTTTTGTATATATATATTTGATTTCATCTCCAAAAAAAAAAAAAAATTTTTTGTTTTTCAATCAATAAATTACTGTTTTTACTGTTGTGAATAAAAATCTAAAATATAAAAACCAGATTCAGAAAGTGAGAACAAGAGATGCGGCTGGCATTTATTTTATTTTCTATTTTTATAATCTCCACTTCACTCTTTTGATGAAAATTTTTGCTGTTGTTGTTGTTGTTGCCTGTTGCTGCAATATCTGTAAAAAAAATTATCATCATCATCGTCGTCGTCGTCGTCGTCGTTGTTAAGGCGAGGCATCACACACACATGCCTTGGCAACAGATCATCATTTTTTTTTTGTTTTTTTTTCATTTAAAGAAAAAAAAATCATCACACTCATGCTGGCTGGCTGGCTGGTGGTTAGCTATAGTTGAATGGTATTTGTGTGGTATGTGTGTGTGTGTGTGTGTGATAAGATAAGTCAAATGATTCAATGAACAAATGAATGTCTGTCTCTGGTGACGAAAATCGATAATCATCATCAGTAAAAAAAAAAAAAAATATGATTTTGTCACCAAAAAAAAAAAAAATTCCATTTCCAAATCATCATCATCATCATCATTTATTGATTTTCCGGTAAACAAGACATTAAAAAAAAAATTGTAAGTAGAAAAACATTTTACTTCCATATCCGTTATTTGATTGATTGAATTTTTGTATTGTATTACGCGCTTATCGTTTGGTTTGTTTTGTTTATCATCAAATGACTAATCATCAAATGATCAATAATTATAAACATGATGATGATGATGATTCAACATAATTCAATCAACAAATAGAAAAAAATCGATGAAAAAAATTATCGTTATCGGACGTATCGATATCATGTCAAATCATTTCGAGTTCATTTTCACAAGTCGTCGTCTTCAAATTTACTTTTTGTCTTTCATTTAGTCTCGATTACATTTTTTTAATATTTATTTATTTCATAATTGAACACATGAACATGAACAACATTCCATGTCTGTGTGTGATGCTTTGATGATGATGTGGTAATTTTTTTTGTTTTGTTTTCATGTAATACATACTCAGCGTTTGTTTGTTTATTCGGCGTTTTTTTTTGTTTGCTGTTTCCATGCTACAACCAAACACACACCCAATTAGTTTTGTCTTCGTCGTAGTCTTCGGCGTCATTGTAGTTGAAAATTTTTTTTTCTTCAAGCATTGATTTTTATAAATTCTTCTTGTCGATTCTGGTCGTCGTCGTCGTCGTGGTGTGGTTGTGGTGGTTGAAATCAAATTGAATTTCCTGTAAATTGAATATCCACAGGGTAAGTTATGTGTCCTAAATTTTTTTTTTTATTTCGAACTGATCTGAACTAATTGAGGTCAACTCATTGTGTGTGTGTATGGTTTGTTTGAATCAAATAAACAACCGGAACATGAATGCATCGATCGATCAAATCTATCTATTTTTGTCATGTAGATGGAATTGAAAAATAAACAGAAAAAGTGTGTGTGTGTGTGGAAATTTCTCTCTTGATGAATTATTTGCCCGAAAATTTTCTCATGACATTCGAATTCAAACACTTGGCCACTCCACAAGGTGTTGGAGACAGCAAAAAAAAAATCTTGACATCTGTTTCAATGTTTTTTTTCTTAATTTGACCAAATTTGGCTACCTGTTGTTGTAGTTGTTGAATCTATTTTTAAATTTCATTTCATTCATTCGAAATAATTTTGTCAATTTGCATTCCAATCAATAAAAATAGACAACAAATACCACTAACGGCAATTTTTGGCATTAATGTAATTGAATAAATTTCAACCGTTTCAAATTTGGCCTCAAGAGATGATCATCGGCAATTACATAACAATATACTATCCATATATCGATCGAATGTCCATTTCTGTTGTTGTTGTTGTTATTTTCATGGACAAGTATCAAACTCTTTCATTATCTCTGTTTTTCATATTTCTCTCCGAAAAAAAAGTGTTCTGTGTCCACTCACACACACACACATCAATCATGTTTCATTGAATCTTTGAAAACTTGAATCAAGTTTTTGTTGTTTCTGTACATTTTATTTTCCGATGAAAATTTTTTTTTTTTACAAAGATTTAGGTCAGTTTATATTTGTGTGTGTGTGTGTGTGTGTTTGATTGGTGGTATAGTTTTATATATTCGTCGAGACATGATCATGTTCAATCGTGGCTCGATGTCTGTCTGGCCATATATTTAACATTCCTTTTTTTTGCCGATTGAATCGATTAAATTGTATGAATAGATGGATGGAATGTTTGTGTTTGTGTGTTATGTTTGCATGTATTTGGGCAAGTATTACAATTACATTTTGATCAGTCAGTATCCCGTTATGGCAAAAATGGATTTTTTTTTTTTTGATTTTGATTAGAGAAATAAAATCAATTTTCATTCGCTGTATTCACGGCACACAGATTTGTTATTGATTGTTTCGAATCGACAATAAAATATGGAAATTGAATCAAAAGAAACTACGCCGACAACAACGGATATGGAAAAACGAAAATCCGTTTCATTTGTTGATGAAAAGGTATGTTTGTGTGTCGTGATTGATTTTTCTTGACATTTATGATTTGTTTTTTTTTCTTTTCAAAATCCCAGTTGATTGATAATGCAATTAAATCAACAACAACGGCGACAATCGATTCGAATGATTCCAATGGTTCACCATCATCATCATCATCATCAAAATGGAAATCAACAACAACAACAACATCAAAACGCCATAATTATAATAACCATTCGAATTCGAATCATCATCCACGTCAGAATAATGGACAATCGAAAAATTATTACAATGGTGGTAAATTTGGCCATCATCATCATCATCATGGCAATAAACAACAACAAACATCATCGGGACATTATCATCAGCAACAATTGAAATCAAATTCAACACAATCATCATCGAATCCTGTGATTATTTATTATAGTAATCCTGATGTTGAAATTAATGTTAATGATTTGATTGAAAAGTGCCAAGCACAACAACAACAACAACAACATTCTGAAACCGATAATAACAATGGACAAAATATGAAACATCATCATCCGGCTAAACATTTACTATCAAATAGTAATCATCATCATCATCAAAATGGTAGACAAAATAATTATCATCATCATCATAATGGTGGTGGCCATTATAAGCCAGGATCATCCACATCGAAACAACAACATCATCATCATCATAATCAACAAAGATCGAGTAATGATAATAATTGGCGTAATCAGCAACATCATCATAATAATAAAAAATCGAATGCAATGAAAAATGATTATCATGATTATCGATCGAATTCAAATTCGAATGATGAACAAACCGATAAAAATAATAAAACGTCAACCGCCACCACCGCCAATGGAACATCATCTTCTGAACCAATTACAATCTATTATAATGATAGCAAGTATGTGTATGATGTTTTCTTAGAATCGAATCTGATTTTTTTTCATCCATTTCACTTAGCGTTTCATTGGATGAAAATCTTAAATTTTTGAAAGAAACATTGTCAAAAGAAAAAAATGATTCAAAAACCGATTCTAGTCAACCACAACAACAACAAAAGCCATTGGAAAAAGAATCCATAAATGATACTGTGATAAAAACGGACGATACTACTACTACTAATACTTATGTTACTGGCCATGAAGAACAGGAATCAGAAATTATGTCGAAAACTTCTGAAGAAATTCTACCACCACCGAAAATAACTGAATCAAATTCTAATATATCGACACTTGTCATTTCAAATGATCCAGAAGATGTTATAAGTGGTGGTACACCGATTGAAAATCCACGATCACCAGCAGCTGATGCCAATGTTGATTTGAAAATGGTTCGATGTACCATCATATCACATCCTGGACATTTTTACGTAAAATTTATTAATACCGATCATGAAAACAAATTGAATGCAATGAATCAATTTTATTCACAAGATGAACACATTGAATTGACATTGGATGTGCTACAGCCAGAACAATATTATGCTGCTCTACGTACAAATGATGAAGGATGGATACGTATTAAATTATTACAAACTGAATCGGTACATCAAATTACCTGTTTTCTAATCGATCAAGGTTGTGTGGATATATTACGTCTGAATCAATTGCAACCATTATATAGCCAATTTCGTTCAGTGCCAAGACAATCGATTCGGGTCTCATTATCAGGCAAGTCGATTTTATGAATTATTCATTTTTTAACGATCGATCCATTCAATTTATTCAAGGTATTCGACCACGAGAAAGTGATGATTGGCTACCGAATGAAGCATTGGAATTTAAAAAACTTTTAGACAATCAAACATTAAAAGTTGATTTTATTGGCAACGATAATGGTGAGGCTAAATGGGGCCAAATTGTTGAACCAGATTCGCAGCTACAAATATGTTTAAAGTTCAACGAAGATCATGATGATTCAAAATTAGCTGGTCGATCTGTTGCCGATGTTCTTATCGAACGTAATCTGGCCATTGCTGCCAATTAGAGAGTACAAGTAAAATTGATAAAAAAAATCGACAGAAAAAAAACAAATCAAAACAAAAAACTGTGACCTTAAAAAAAATTTTCATTTGCTATTTATTTAGAGAAAAATGCTGATTTTATTTCATTTATTTAAACAATTTTTATTTCAGATAAAAATAAAATAAAAGAAAAAAGCCAAAATTCGCTCGCTTCAACCCTCTTTAAGAGAAGGAAAGATAAGTATTCAATCCAATGCCATTGAATCATCATCAAATTTTTTATCATCTTTTTTACCACCAGCATTACCGCCATCGTCTTTTTTCTTGTTGTTGTCCTTTGAAGAATCATCATCATTTTTGTTTACTTGTTGTAAAGCTTTGACGAATGCTTCGAAATCTTGTTATTATGGAAAAAACGAAATTTCAACAAATCAATCAATCAAACAAACACAAAAATCAAGACACATACTTCCTTTGTTAGCGGCAACAACACATGATTCAGGTAGACCAAATTGTTGTACCAATGGTCCTAATTGTCCAGATTGTAATGCATGGCTAAATGAATTCAATGCCTGTTGAAATTGTGGTGATTGTACAGTCGATAGAAATTGTTCAGATAATGGTTTAGTTGCTGTTGTTGTTGCCGATGATGATGAAGATGAATCCAAAGCAGTAGATTGTTGTTGTGGTAACATATCACCAATACGTTTCATAAAATCATCATTCGATAATAATGGACGTAAAACTTCAACATTAATCGATGTTGATAAATCAACTAGAATGGTGGTAATAATTTTTTTTTTTTTGGTTCAATTCAAGATCACACAAAGAAACAAAACATACCATTCAAATCATTATCTGATTGATTCATATCACCAGTTGTTGAGAGACCGGAAATAATATTTTGTAAATCCGATAATTTAAGTCCAGTTGTAGTAGTGGCGGCTGGTGAATTATTACCACCGGTTGTTGTATTTGATGTTTCTGAACTAGCCAATGCAGGTGTTGTATTTGGTGTTTGTGTCGGTGGAGCCGGTGCTATTGTTGATGATGATCCATTGGAATTGGTTCCACTACGTGTTGTACTACCGCTATTATTCGATGCATTCTGTACAGAACCTAAAAGGCTAGCTAAACGACTTGAACCGCCATGTGGTCCAACTGCTAAACCGGCATCCAACATTGACATTAATTGCTGTGCAGACATGTTAGCATTGCTAAATAGATTACGAAATTCTTCATCCGATCCAAGGCCTAAATCATTTGCAGACATTAGACCGTGGCCAGCGGAACCACCACCTACACCAGAGCTGCTATTACGATTTGCATTTGTTGCGGCCATTGGATTATTGATGTATTCATTAATTTTCGAGACAGTTTCATCATCTTTATCATCTTTTGGTTCTTGTGACCAGAAAAATAACCGTCGTGATGATGTTTTGAATTTCAATACAAATACACGGCCAGTAGTACATTGTGGTACTTTAAGAAATTCAGCATCATCCGGAAACATAATGAGATCATCTTCCAACTGGCCAGATGTACGATCTTTCCAACAAAAATGCATCAAATTATCTTCAGCATTTTGATGCAAATAAAGCAATCCTTTACGATCTTTAATTGGGCTTACCTAATTATTTAATTTCAAAATATCAACATTGATCGAACGAATAAAAATTCAATGGACATACATACCATATTACCATTTTTAACCATTTTACCAGCTTTCATCTGAACCAGATACTGACTTTGTTGTGATGATTGATTACCACCGAAAAAGAATGGTCGTGCCATCATGAAATGTTTTCAAAAAAATTTCAAAAACGAAACAATTTATAATTTAAAAAAATTAAAATCCAAATTCAAGTCGAATGAATTAAAGAAATTTTTTTTTTGCTTGTCATGCACAGTGTTGTGTGATCATTTGAGTAACAATAGTATTCGACTATTTTTATTCACATAGCCACTGTTGGATAGAATTAGACACGAGTCGAAAGAAGATTCGAAAAAAAACCACGTGCAAATCATTTCCTATTCAACTTTGATTGTGGCTAGTCGTTCGTCGAGGTGAGTTTGATTTTTTTTCATTAGAAAAAATATTTTTTAAAACCACTACATGATGAACCAATCTATTGATAGGAATTGCCGTCAGAATGCTGATTGATGACAATTTTTTTTCTGAAATTTTTCAAATTCAATATTTTGATTTTATATTTGGCAAACTAACTGAGCATTTTATTTTTCATGTCTTTACAGTAGCCATATAAATGGATTCATATCATGGAATCACAACAAAAGTATGTATCGAATGTCGAATTTATTCGTTTTTTTCGTATGAATTTTTTAAATGATGGAAAAATGTTCATGTTCCTTTGCTGAACGATGTATATATCATGTAGATAACCCCAGCTCTCTGATTGTTGAATTTTATTTTTTTAAACAAATCTAACTTTTTGAATGTTACTAATTTATTATTTTTTTGAAATTTAGATTCATTCCATTTGCATTCATTCAAGCTGAATCAGTGAGTTTTTTTTTGTTCCAAATACAATGGCCAATTACTGACTTGTGTCTGATAATATCGACGGTATTTAAATGGTAAGTCACGATTAAATTATTTGGTTGGTATTTTGCATCGAAAACCTTTTCCCATATCAATTTATTCACAACCATCATATGGTGTGTGTGTGATGATCATATCGATATGGGCAGATTGAATGCAGAAATTATCACCAAAAAAATTAGTCGCCTTTATTTCACTTTTAAAATTGTGTGGATATGTGATCTAGAGTGAACTCTAATTTTAACAAATCTTTTTTTTGTTACTTTAGAAAATAGTGCTAAAAGTCACGATATATACACGAATGGTTCCCGATATAATCGAAAATCCTCAGATGGCCCTGGAGTTTGTCATTGATAAATCTTTAAAATTCATTAAACGAAAAAAGGTTAGGTAAGGTTAGGTTATTTCTGGTTCATTTCAAATAAGTAGAAATGAACCGACCAATAGATTATTTTTCATTTTTACATGACATTTATGTCAGAGAATTATGATTTTGGAGAAAATATAATGATATGATCAATTAATTCATTTCTGTAAACATAATTCTCGACAATAACCAGAAAATTTTTTACAATTAAATGCATAACAACAATGTTTTATACAATTAATTTGTCGTGTTTGGTTTACATTACGTATATCCCATGATATAAGATAATGTTCATAACACGGAAAATAATTACAATCGATTGATAGATGATGTGATGATGATTGTCCAAAACGGCTCCAATCACGAATTTTACATTTTTTACGACATTGTGCAAACACGGGCCATTGACGACAATCGAATGCCCAACAACAATGTGCCACACATTGACAACGATCACCAGCATCGACACAATCTTTACCAATATCGAAACGTTCACGTTCACATGGAATCGTACAATTATTACGTGGATTAATTATCATCGTATGCGTCTGATATGATGATGATGATGATGATGATTCATTTGGCATTATCAAATGTTGATCATCATCATCATCAATGTGTTGTTGTTCGGCCAACAAAAAGTCACAATAGACTATGACGATTTGTAGAATTTTTATCGTTTTGTTCATCAACATTATCTTCAAATACAACAACACGTCGAACCAATTTGATTCTATGAAATTACCACCATTAATTACCACTATTTATATATGTTGTTACCAAATGTTTGCAGCAAACATTTGTTTGTACAAGTAGAAAACATTTCGTTTTTTTTTTCTGTATTCAAAATAGAAATAGAAAAAAAGAGAGTGTATTCAAAAAATATTCGGATCGAATTAAAAATAAACAAACCTTGATCTTGACAATGAAAATATTTTTTTTTTTTTTTTTTTTGATTGATTACGATTTTTTTTAGAAATCAAATGCTGAAAATAATTCTTTTCATTGATGATGACTTCGAGAGAACTATTTTCAGGTCTGATAACGTTTTTTTTTATCATGAAGATATCAACCATTTTCCCTTTTTTCCATATTTTTATTTTCTAATCAACATAATAATCTCATCGTCTATCGAAAACAAACAAATTGTATTTCTTTGATTATTTGAAATCAGTGATGAACATTAACAATCGATTGTATTGCCTATTGCTTGTGTGTGTGTGTGTTTGTGTTTGATGGCATTGAAAAAGAAAATTTGAATTTATGATTATTTTTCATTTTTGAAAATATTAATTTTAAAAAAAATTAGCTTCAGACAGAATAAAACCTTCAACAAAACTGTTAAAAGGTATGATTTTTCTAATCATTTTGGTGATTTATTTGTAATCTAATAATTTTTTTCTCATTTTTACTATTTTATTACTTTTGCTCAATGATGATTTTTATTGTTTTTGTTCTATTGTCATATGGCAAAACGTAGCTGTCATCATCATTCAAAAAACCATGCTGATTGAAATGACATCATTGATTTTTCATCCACCAATTTCGGTTTTGTCTAATTTTTAAAACATCAACGACAATTTTCATATCTATCGCATTAGAATGGCAAATGCATGATTTTTGATGTCAAAAAAAAAATTTGGAAAAAACGTATGTATATCTGTGCTTAATATGATGATGTTTTTGAGAATATCCACCGTTTGTTGGAAAAGGGACCATTTTGCAATTTGTAAAAAAAAATTAGATTGAAAAAGATCGTTGATCGATTATTTTCTGCTTGCAATTTTTTTTATCAATAGATGGCAGCACTTGTTCCAAAAACCATTTTTAAAATTAATCAGGAGAAAAAATTTATTAACTTGAACAACAAAAATTTCATTTCATTTCATTATTAGAGAACTATATTTACAAAAATTTGATAATACAGTCAAATTCGACAGCAAAAAAAACAACGATTGGCAAGAAGAAAAATAAATAAACGAACACATACACGTTTCCCGCATGATAACAAAAAAAAAACAAGTAAGTTCAGATGTAAAACTATTTTTTTTGTTTGTGTGTTAAGCAATGATGATTAACCATTCATCATCCATTGGCCATTATTGGGATTTTCACGCCAATAATTAAGATCGAGGTCAGGAATTTCATTACATCGTAAACGTGGATTGCTAAAAAAACAAACGAAATTTTATAACTTTTTTAAAATTTAAATTGCAATTGTTATTCTTACAAGATTTCATGTGGTCGTCGTAATGCCCATCGTTGAATGGTGGTTATATTATCACCATTAGCACAAATTATTCGTGCTTGACTTGATTTTTTTATCTCTTGTAATTGACCAGGTGTAAATGATGATGGCATACCTGGATTTTCATACCAAAATCTATCACCGTTACGAATGTTAGCAAAATTCCGAGCAATAATACAGGCGAATGTGGGCCCAACTAATGCATCGGGCATTGGAACTTCTGAAACACCACCACTCCATAAATCAATATCATCAGGATGAGCATAGAGTTCGCTATATAATTGTGCCGTTCGATTACCAACCATCGGAATAAGGTCTTCAAATGATTCAGCACGTTTAAGACCACACCATTCACGATAAAAATTATAACCAGCTACACCTTGTTCACGTGCACGTAATAAATTCAACATTGGCAGATCCATACCAGCAAAATCATCCTCTTCTTGAAATAGATGTCCAGATACTTCTTTGGTAATGAATGAATCATAATTTTGAGCAGGTGTATCCACTAGACCCATAGCTAATTCATCAATCATACCAGGTCGATATACAATATATGGCCGTCGTAATAGATTTCTTAAGCTATGTTGTCCAACCATTTTATGGTTATTATCAAAACGCATTACTTTTCCTTGAATGAATGTATGACCAAAACGAAATGCTGATGTGGTAAATGCTTGTGATGGTGATGTATGTGATCGAGGATCATAACCATTATAATAGCCACCATCTTCAACTAGTTTAAGATTATGTCGATTCATCATAGTATCACCAATAACGATAGGCAGCCATTCATTGAATGCAATATGCTGAACAGTAGCAGCCATTATATGACGTGTTTCCTGGTAGATACGTTCATCATCCCAGTGTGGATTAATACGTCCCAATTCAATGGCCATACGATTATGATCACGAACATAAAGTGTATGTAATACAGTTAAATGTATCTGTTCATTTACACGAATATCACCAGCAATGAAACAGAATAGATTCCTTGGACGATTTATACATTCAAGATCGGGATTCTTGTCTTCGGCTGGTAATAAAGGTTTCATACGTTCTTTATCGAATATATTCCATGTACGCATAAGACCACCACGAAATGTTCGTAAACGTTCGGCAGCGGCACGTGTTGATCCATAAACAAAATTCGCATCAATTGGTGATGTTAAAATATTGACATGTACACGTGGTCCTAATGCACAATTTGGACGATGACCAGCAATGGATCGTTTGAAATCATGACATTTGCGTCCCATTGGTCCATATACAGGATCCTTTGGTGGTATTTGTACTGGTTCGCATAATTCATGTGGTGGTTGTCCAGGTGGTAGCCGGCAACAATCAACTTCAACTTCATGACCATCAATGAAAACTAATCCAAAACCAGAAAAAGATTAATTCGATATATCTGAAGCAGGTATAAAAAAAACACTTACATCTTGGTGGCATAGCTAATGCAAGATCATGATCGAGAAATTGTCCCCAAGACATTACCAAAATAGTCATATCTGTTGATGGATGATCAAAATCTGCATGTACCATACGTGTGACTAATCGTGGATGTGGTAATTTACGTCCTTTCATTACTGATTTACGATAACCATCGATACCTTGGAAAAAGAGAAGGTAAGAAATTAGCATTTTTTTCCAAATAATCATCATTACCATTAGAATAAACAGGTGGTAGATAACGTACGAAAGCTGTATTAGCAGCACCCCATGATGGATTTTCTAAATTATTACAATGACCAGTATATGAACGGAAACGTTCCATACGACAATTAATTGGTTTAACATGTCCAGGACAATGTGGCCAAAATATTGTACGTGACATATCGATCAATGGTAATGCATTCAATATCTCATCATATGATAATTCGAATCTAATGAATAAGGAAAAAACAACAACAAAGTTGACAATAAAATGTGAATCAACAGACAAAAAAAATATCCCACCTATATGCCAATATTTTCGTTGCTTCCTGTATAACTTCAGCTGTTTCAGCAATCTGTTCAGGCGGTGGTTCCAAATTATCAATATTATTCGGCCGTACATATCGTCGTATTCGCATTGCTTTTTCCACAGCACCATTTACATCATCATAAGTGATACAAATTTGATTTTGTGCTTCTTCATCGTTAAACTCTCTGTATATATGTGTGTGTAAACAAACAAATGTAAATTGAAAAATTAGAAATTAAAAAAAATTTTTCACACGCAATAATGAGGACTGTTCTATAATAATGGTGGTGCTAATATCACCATTATGTTTTGCAAAATGCTTAATGAATTTTGTTTCTAAAAATTGTTTAACGGGAACTTACTTGGAACCTCCACGTAATGCTTCCATCATTGCTTTGAATGATAGACCACCATATGATGATGGTGGTGTCTGATCATTTGTATCGAAACGTTTCAATATTAAAGCACATTCATTTGAATTGGCTAAATAATTATCATTATCGTTATTATTTTCACCATTCATTACATAATTATTATCAGATGCTGTTGAACTTGTATCATGTTGTTGCTGGTGTACAACTTGTCGATTATTATTATCATTTTCATATAATGATGATGATTGTTGTCGTTGTTGTTCTGCCCAAGCAAATGGTGATTTTGTTATCGATGACGTTGGTGATGATGGCCATCTTTTCATTGTTATTTGATTATTATTATTAAGATATTTTTCAAATGGATTTGAACGCATTTTTGAAAATTTTCGATCAAATAAATCTTGTTGCTGTTGTTGTGCTGGTGGAATGGGGCGCCATCTTTGTTGATCATAATTCGAATGATGCTGATGTTGATTATTATTTATCTGATTAGAATTATGATGATTTTGATTATCAATTTGATTCGAATTCGATTGGCTTTGATGATAATAATTGTCGTTATTGTTATCGTTGTTAACCTGATTGGAATTTGGCATAAAATTCTGTTTAATTGGATAATTATTCATCTGATTAAAATTATTATATGGTATTGATGATATTCGTCGTTGATTATATGTCATCATTGATGATGGTAATGTTTTATGACTTTTAACAATTCCTATAATGAATAATAAGATGATTATCATGATTGTGGATACCGTTATCTTCATGATTGTCGCCGTCATTGTCGATGATAATGATCGCATCCTGAACGTGATACCTGATTGATATGGAAAACGCCTGCAAAAAGTTTTTTGAAAAGAAAAAAAATAATTTAGAAAAAAGTGAAAAAATTGACTTGCTTCATTCGAAGTGGATGAAAAAAAAATTTCATTCAATTGAAACTCAAAAATCCTATATCAATTGAATGATGTCTGATGGATCTTCTGATATTAATTTCGTAAATTTTTACCCGAAATTTAATCACATTAATCACTGTTGCAATTAAATTTAATACTTCCTTGATGATGTTAATTCAAACGGTTAATATTTTCACGTTTCAACGTCATAATTTTCATCATGTTCAAAATGTTGTTATTGACCATCGTCAAATGAATGAATAAATTTAATGTCAATTTTGAATGGTCAATCAAATCAAAAATTTCGTCTATATTTCTCGTATCCGATAATAAAATATTGTTTTTCATTAAATTTTCTCCATTTGCTTTAGGTTATATCAAACATCAACAACAGCAGTGACTGATCACAGATATCTAGATCAAAAAAAAAATCGAACGTTTTTTTTCTTGTTTCATTTTTCAAGACATTGATACGAAATCCAAACAACAAGTGCAAGTTCAGGTGCAAATACATTCGTTGGTTGGTCATTGATACAATATTAAAAGGTCGATACTTTTTTTTGTCTTTTTTTTCTTCAATCGATCGTAATCCTTTCACTGAGTGATTGAGAACAAAAAAAACACAAAGCAAAGCACACCATCCGTTTTCACCTTCACCTTGCTCACCACGTTCACAAAGTACGTCACAGCCGTGGCAGTATTTTTCTTTCAATAAATGACATTCCATTTTTGAAATGATTGAAAATTGCTAAAATTGAAAATTTCAGCAATCAATTTTTTTTTGATAAACAAAGGTCATATAAAATCATCATTTGATCATCACATGATGACAAATTTAAAATCAAATTGAAATCAAACAAAACAAAATTGAAAAAATTATGATTTCAAAATCAACTATTATCGGATGTCGAAATAGAAATCAAAAAAAAAAAAAAAAATCAAACTACTGATGATGTATTAGTAGAGTGATCACTATGATGTGGATATAGTAATGATCAATATTGAAAATCAAATCGAATCAAACATTTCGAAACATTTCTTTTTTTTTGATTTATCCCAAATATATAACACAATGGTTATTTTTTCTTAAACATGGTAATATTGAACAGATACAAAAAAAATATGGATGATCAAAAATGAAAACGTTTTTTTTCTTGTTCAATGAAATCTTTTTTTTGAAAAAAAAAAATTAAAAATTTCCTTTTACTGCATATGAGAAAAACACATCGACCTAAATCTTCAAAATAGACTATATATATTTATTCAAGTGCTTGTTGTTGTTGTTGTTGTTGTAAAGAGATCACCCTTTTATAATAATGACTTTTTAAAACATCAACATCACCGATGACAAATTTGTTGATGGCAAACAAAATCATTGAATGTATGTATGTCGATGATGATGATGATGATAATAATGATGATCATTATTATGGATTTATCTTTTTCTTTTATGAAAACTACAGATTCCATATGAAAAAAAATATATGATTCGATTGGCCAATCTGTTTTTTCTTCTTCTGTTGGAACAATAAACAAATTTTCAAAAACTTTTAACACACACACACACACAAACTAATTCAAATTTGAAGAACCATGAACCGAGACACAAACAAACAGAGAAGATTTTGATAATGTCAATTTTAATAATAATGATGATGATGATGATGATGACCACACACACTTTACAATGATTATGATTGTCATGATAACAACAACAACAAAATACTTACATTTTTACTGCGGTCGAGGTTATGAATGTCATGTCATCTATTTTTCTCAATGTTTAGATTGTATATGATGATTTTTGGCCAAAAAAAAAAAAATTAAATAAACGATGACTATGATGATGATATGTTCTCAAAAAAAACTTGAATTTGTCAACTTGTTGCTGTTGTTGTTTTGATTATTTATTCAAAATTGAATTTCAATACCACAAACTGAATTTGGAATTAAAAAAAAATATTTTTAAATCACAGCAGTTTATTCATTTGGCACACACACATCCAATGATGATAACCCATAATCCATGACAAGGTAACAACAACAAACTGCCACAGATAATCACTTATTACAAATAAACATCATCATCATCATTATCATTTTTTCGTTTCTTTCATCATTGTCTGATAAATGATTGGTGATCAATGTTTTTTTTTTCTTTGTTCTTCAAATAATGATGATGATGATTATTACGTGTCGATCATGTCATTGATGACTATGATTTCAACGGATCAATCAACATGATGCCTGATATGAATGTTGAAATGAAAATAGGAAAAACAAACAAACAAACACAAAACACATAAACAACAGACTTATGAACGGTCGAATGATTTTTTTTTTCTTCGATTGTTTCATTCGAAAAATACAAAACGAAACTGATGATCTTCTCACGGAACGAATGAAACAAAAAAAAAATCGAACGTTTTTTTTTGGCTGGGATGAAAATCATTGGAAAAAAAATGGGAAAAAATGAAAATTCAAAATAAAAATTCGGCGCTAAAATGTAAGCAAGAAAAAAAATTGACTTTTTCTCGACTTTGTCGTGTTGTTGTGGTTGAGAAGAGAGGATGATCTTTTTTTCGATGATAATTTCTCTTCTCGTTCATCATCATCGACATCATTGTTGTGTGTGAATGTAAGAGAATCGACTCTTTGTGTCTTTATGTTTCTGGAACTCTTTTTGTGGTCGTTGTTCCAAACTTTGGTTTTTTGATTTTTTTTCCATATGTTTGCCCTGTCCATCATGGATCATCATCGACGACGGTGATCACATCGGTGATGATGATGATGATGATGATGTCAACTGTCAATTGGCAGCCACATAAATCCACATGTTGAGATTTTATGAAAATTTCATTATTTTTTTTTCTTCTCGTTTAGAATTGAAAAAAAATTGAATGAAAAAAAAAGAAATTATGATGATAAATATGCCAAGTTCATGATGAATTCGTTATACAAGCAAACAGAAAAAAAACTTGTTGTATATGCTCGATGATCGACAATTGATTCATTCAATTTTAGTCAGTGATCAAGAAAGAAAAAAAAATTATCATTGTTTTCGCTATTGTTTTCAAAAGACAAGTAAAAAAAATGATGAAAAATCATGACAAAATTTTTTTTTTTTTTTGTTTTCGCCGAAAATTTCTCATCATCCAATCCAATCATTGTTGTTGTTGTTGTTTTTGAATAAACAAACACACACACAATACAAACATAGACATGCTTGATGATGATGATGATGAATGTTGAGCAATCAATGTATTCCCATCTTCATTTTATTATTATTATTATAATGGGTGTAGATAAATTGTGGAAAAAAAATTCATCATCATCATCATCATTTCTTCTTCTTTTTTTTCCTATATACAAGAGAATGATGTAATTAAATTTGCATAATAATTAATTAGAAGATGGATAGATTCTTAAGAATTGTTTTTGTATGTGTGTGTTTTGTATAAATATTTTGTTTAAAAAAATGTGTCAATTTTGATAATTTTGTTGAAAATTTTGAATGTTGTCAAACAAAACAGAAACATGTGTGTAGAGATAACGAAATAATGATGTAAATTTGAATAATAAAACAAAATAGATTGATAAATTGATAAAATGTTTTTTTTTGTTTTGTTTTTGATGATGATGAATTATTGGTCAGCTTCATTATATTTATATGGCGTAGAATTTAATAAGAAACAAATTTTGTCCGTATATTCTTCAATCTATAAATACAAGGTGAGAGAGAAAAAAAATTATCAAATTATCATCATCAGAAAAACTTGACATACCCATTTGGATACAGGTTTTCCAGCACCATGTCCAGAATTTGAATCAATTCGAATCATTAATGGTGTATCGGGCAATTTTCTACCCAAACGATATTGTAATTGAGATATGAATTTAAATGAATGTGCCGGAACAACACGATCATCGTGATCGGCTGTAACCACTAACATATTTGGATATTGTTCAAGATTACGACGTATATTATGCAATGGAGAATATTGTAGTACATAATTAAAATGTGTACTGTTTTTTATTACATCACCATATTCTTCAACCCATGCATAACCAATCGTAAATAATGGAAATTTAAGCATATCCAATACACTGTTAAGTAAAGAAAAAATTTTTTTTTTTTTTTGTTAATTGAATGATCACTTCATCATGTTAATAAATTAAACAACACATACCCGACTTCAGCGATTGATGAGCCAAAAATTTCAGGATGTTGATTGGCTGAAGTAGCGGCTAATAATCCACCATTTGATCGACCATTTATAGTTAAATAATTTCTTGATGTATAATTATTTCCAATTAACCATTCACCGGCAGCAGCAAAATCATCAAATACATTTTGTTTATTCAAAAGCATTCCTTGTTTATGCCAATCATCACCGAATTCACCACCACCACGTATATTGGCCGATGCATAAATACCATTTAAATATTTAACAAAAAACATGGCCATTGGATTGTATTCCGGTTGAATATTAATGTTAAAACCACCATATGCATAAAGCCATGTTGGATTTTGGCCATTCAATGTAATATTCTGTGAAAAGATAAGTAAACAAAACAATTGAATTGTTAATCAATTGATTATCATCATCATCATCATTATACCTTTCTTTTAACAATAAACATTGGAACACTAGTTCCGTCTTTACTATTGTAGAAAATTTGTTCAGTATTATAATCGGATGTATCCAAACCAGCAATTATTGATTTTTTATACACCTAGACAGATCACGAAATTATTAAATGTTATTCATTATCATTTCATTTTAAAGATTTTTAAAACAAACAAACCTCTTTTGTATTATTGGATAAATCATAATGATAAATTATACCGGGCGATAAAAATGTTGAATAACGGAAAAAAAATTCCGGGCTTTGCATTTTACCACCAGCAGTCATAATTGAACCGATTTCTGTTTCAATATCGTATAGAAATTTTCCATCCGATAATTGATGCACTTTCAATTTATTCTGTACACTAATCATATAGGTGGCTACAATTTTATCATGATCAGCTATGAATGCATCAGATAAGACTGCCTCTGATGATTCGGCTATTATGTCACGCCAATTATCCTATATAATTTATTATTATGATGAAAACAATCAATCAATCGGATGAAAACATTAGCCATAAAGTTAAAATTTACCCTTGATGGATTGTTTAAATTAATGCAAACTAGACGGAAATTTTTTGCCTTATAATTCGTGCGTACATATGTACAATTTTCATTATCACCAACATAATGATATTCTGAATCAATTTCTTGTTCGGTAACAATCCATTCAAATGATATCGATGATCCATTTATAGCCATTGGATCGATATGTGCATATAACCATGGTGAATTTGATGTTCCTTCCGTGGGAAACAGATGTATATTATTGCCATCTTCACTCATTATTATCGATCCTCTAGTAAAATTAGTGATAATGATGTGTGAATTGCAGTAAAAAAAAACAAACAATTTATTTCCACTTACACTAACCACTTGGGATGTTCAGGAAATCCATATATTTCAATATCATTCGTTTGTTTTGTATTTAAACGATGATAATAAAGTTTTTGATATTCTGGTATATCAGTGTCGGTCCCTTCACCATCACCATTATATTTATCATAATACTATACAAGTTTTGGATAAAATGAAATGATTATTGTTAAGGTTAATTACATTAAAACAAACTTACAGCATAGAAAAATCCATCATTATTAATTGTCCATGCAATATTGGAGAATTTAATTTTATTGAGAACATCATCCTCTAAATCATTTAATGTATCGACATTTTTCACACGTACAGTGGTCCAATCTGAACCACCTTTCGATATGCCATATGCACAATATTTTCCATTTCTTGAAAATGCTGTAAATTTCAATGCTATCGTACCATCGGATGATAAATCATTTGGATTTAAAAATATGTTCGGTTCATCTTTCAATGAATTGAGGCTATAAATAATGGCTTGATTTTGTTCTGGTTCTCGTATGGCAACAAAATATTTATCACCATGTTTTGTTGGAATACCATAACTTGTATAATTGTATAATTGTTTGAATCTATTCAAAACAAATATGGAAGAAAAAACAAGCAAATTAATTAAAAATTCATTCGTTACACACACACAAACACATACTTTTCTTTGATTGATTCATAATTAACATTTGAATGAATATATTTCGAAGTTATGGCATTTTGTTCACGAACAAACGTTGCTGTTTCCGTACTTTTTGAATCTTCAAGCCAACGATATGGATCTCGTATCTTGATATTTGATTTTTTTTTTATTTGTAAATTGAATATCATTACAACATATATATTGAAATTAATCATTTATATATAAAACATAAAGTATTTTCTAACTTACCCAAACTCCGAATCTTTCATAATAAATATTTTCACGTTTTACATACGGATATGAAAATTGTTGTTTGAATTGTTGTCGTTTATGACCATGTCTAATAGATGCAAAAGCAGCAGTATTGATGGTAGATGCATTCGTTGTTGTTGACAATAAGAACAATGAACATAATAATGTAATAATAATCATCATCAAATTGGTTATAATCGATTCATTCATTTTTTCATCAATTGATTTGTTTATCGGATTGATTTTGAATTTTTTTTCTTTATTGTTTCGTTTGTTGATTGTTTATTTTATTATTTTTAATCTTATGATGACTATAATGATGATGATGTTTATAAGCCAGTCATCAAAACAATATATACTGATGATGATTATGATTGACAAGTTTTAATCAACACGCATACACAAACACATGATTTGAATAAATGAACATTATTCAATGACCGACGAATCAAATAAATTATCCACATCGGATATGGTTGTTGATGTAAAATGTGTGTGTTAGTGAGAGGTTTTGCTGGAAAATTTAAATGGATTCATTTTTTTTTGAGGAAAACAAATTTTCTTTAAAAAAAAAAATACTCATCATTGTCGTTTTCATTCCATTGTCACTATGATCATAAATTTTTTTTTTGTGTGCATATAAATGATTGGGGTTTACCACCACCAGTCGATGTTTCTTATTGATGTGATAATGATGATGTTGGTGATGTAAAGGATAATAAAAGGTTTTCTTCTTCCATAGCTATTATCACTTGTCAATTGATGAGATTAATGATGAATGACCATAATAACAATAAATATATATTGTTATAGATCAGCCAGTCCGTCACATCGTGATCATTACCAATATGTCATAAAAATGTCACGTATACACATCAAGCAGACACACAATAGTCTGGAAATTGGGAGCAAGGGAACAAATATATGAAAGAGATAAATCAAAATAAAATTGGTGGTGGTGATGGGAAAAAACATTTAAATACTGTATATTTACTTTATCAACAGATGGAATGAAATCCAAAGAGATGACATTATCATTCTTCATTTTTTTTTTTTTTTTTTGGCCAACATATTTAAAAATATAGATTGTCGTAAAAATCCAAATTTTCATTTCCTTTATCCATTATCCACAAAAAAAACATAAGGTCATAGCAAATACGTCGATAAACACAGACACACAGTGAAAGGAAGTGTTGATCACCTGCTGATTATAACAACAAACATTCGAATGCCAAAAAAAAAAAATTCTAGGGAAATATCTTTCTTAACATCATATTTTTGAAAAATTTCTCAGGTATTCTTTTTTTGAATTTTTTTTTATTGATTTTTTAAAAAAATAGTTTATAAATTAATTACAAAATTGATTGATATTTGAACACAAATGATTATTTATCAAGAATTTAGCATCGGTGACATTGGTCGATTGTTTGCATTTCGTAATCGAATGTTTGAATCACGATTTTCATATGCATAGAATCCATTGAAATCGATCAATATACTGATGATTGTATCGGCGTGACCACTATACAAAAAAAATGAAAATTAAAAACCATTAGAAACAATCAAAATGTTGATTAGTGAAAACAACCTGGCAACAAGATCATCAAAATAGATTCTTCTCGAATGTTTTTGTGGCCTGATCATATCATAGATTTCATTGCTAAAATCATCGAATCGAATCGGTTCCTGTCCTTGTCGTCGCATTTGATTTTCGATTGCTTTGAAAAAATATCTTAAAACATAATCATCCAAATAATGGCAATGATTAATATCAAGAATAGTGAAGAAAAAATGCTGTGATTGAATTTCTTTACGATTCTCTAGGGCCAGAATTATATCGATAAATGTTTTGAAATCCTTGAATTGTCATAAAGAATCAATGGAAAAAAAATTAAATTCCAGAATCAATCGAAAAAAAAGTTAAACATACAATTTCTTTGTTATAAGTCATACAAACATCAAACAATTGTTCGACAAACAATTCATTGAAATTGCCAAATTTTCGCAATTCCAATTTCGATATCATACCATTATGATCATCGTCGAGGCTAGAAGAAAAAGTGATAAAAAAAAATGAAAAATCAAAATCCAGTTCAACATTGGGAGTCCATCATTTTTTTTATTGGCCGTAAATTATTTAGTTTTTTTCCTCCCATGAAAAATCGCGATGAGAAATAAAAAATTAGATCAAAAATTTTACATACTCAATATACATGTTATACAATCGAATGGTGTTGGCTGCGGAAAACCAATTAAAATTATCGATAATTGATTGATTTCGATTTCCGGTGTTTGTTGTCTGTTGCTGTTGTTGCTGATGGTGATGTGGTTGATGATTATTCGAATCATTGTGATCATAACCATCACCATTATTACGAAGTTCCAATAAATCATCAAGTAGTCCGGAAAATAATACATCAATTATTCGTATACGATTATGTTTATGTGGATCAAGAATGAAGAAAAATTTTCTTGTTGCCACACAAATATAGAATGGATAATAGGATTTATCCATATTGTTCAGCTATTTGATAGGAAATAAAACAAACAAACAAACTGGTCAAGTGAGAAAATCAAAAGTTTTTCAAACCTTGGTCAATGTTGGAATCAATTGGCGAATATAATTTTCTAGATCCTGATGATTGTGAAAAATTAATTGAAATTTGAAAAATCAAAAAAAAACATCATCATCATCATACCAATCTGGTTAGATAACCGTTAGCGGATGAATCCCAAAATGAAAGCGATACACGTGCTTGTTGTAACCAAATTTTACGCATTACATAACGAAAAAATGTCAGTATCGATATCTTTCCACCCGTTGATTGAATCGATGATAAGGATGATGATGATAATGATTGATGTTCAGAAAGTAATTGAGTGAAAATTGTTGCGCTAAAATATTTTTTTAATTTTGAATCTGGATTCAATTGTTGACGAATTTGTTGAAATTCCAGATAATTAATCTTCTGGTCATCGTTCATTTCATTGGATAATGTATGGACATTTTTCTCCAACAATAACCATAATTGCTAGTCAGAATATTTAAAAAATAAAATGAAATGAAATTAGATTAGATTCTCTGGAAAAAGAAACAAACACTTACCTGTAATTCTTCATTCTGAATTGTTTCTTTACTCAATCGATTTAGGAATAAAAATCTAGAGAAAAAATTTTTCGTCATAAAAATTCGCCACTTTGATTGATTTTTGATACCTTGCTTGCTCTCTTAATTTTGCACAGATAACATTATCGTTTCCATTTCGATTATGATAAAATTCGGGAATTTCAGTAAAATGAAATGGATCCATTTTTTATCGTGAAAATGTGAATAATTATTGGTGCAACAATTGTCAAATTGGATTCTTTAAGAGTCAAACACGTCCTTTATGAATGGATATACATCGAATGGAATCAATATGATTCTTGATGATTTGATGCATCGATCACAATCGAGTTATTTGTTGTTGAATTGTTTTTTTTTGAAAAAAAATCAACTTGATAAAACAATGGCTCCAGTGGTACAGATTCCAGCTACAAACGGTAATAAGACAGCATCACAAACAACATCGGATAGATCGTCGTTAACAACAACAACAACGACGACGGCTACAAAAAAACCAATTGAACGACGTCCAGAATTATTCTGTAAAGTTAAATACAGTAATTCATTACCAGATATACCATTCGATCCGAAATTCATTGTCTATCCATTTGATACGAATAGGTAAGATTTTTTTTTCTCGCGATTTGAATTTATTCCTAATTCAGGGCTCGAAATTTCATTTAGATTTGTTGAATATAAACAAACATCATTGGAGAAAAATTATAAACATGATCTGCTCACTGAACAAGATCTTGGGGTCACCATTGATCTTATTAATCCAGAAACATATGAAATTGATGAATATAAAAATCTACGATTAGCCGAAGAAGATGAAAAACTTCTTGAAGATGAAATTGCCGCACCACAAGATACGAAACGTTCACGTTGTCATAATCGTGCCATTACTTGGTTGAAAAAAACTGAATATATCTCTACGGAATTCAATCGATATGGTGCAAGTAGTGATAAAACTGAAACAAAGTAAGTAACAAATTAAGGATTATTGAAAATATTTACAATTTTCTTCCTGCTCGATAAATAGAGTCGGTTTTGGTGTTCGTAAACGAATGCGTGATGAAAATTTCTATCTGGATCGTGATAGTCAAATTGCTGCCATCAATAAAACATTTGAATCAGCTAAGAAACCAATTCTATCACATCCAGGTAAACCGGGTCTGAAACCAGTGAAAACATGGCCAGTGTTTCCAGATTTTGAATTATGGAAATATCCATTTGCACAAGTTATGTTCGATGCTGATCCTGCACCATCAGAAAAAGAAAAAGAAATGTCACAAGCTATGATACGTGGTGTAATGGATGAAAGTGGTGAACAATTTGTTGCCTATTTTCTACCTACCGAAGATTCAATGAATAAACGCAAAATCGATGAACTTGAAGGTCGTGATTATACCGAAAATGAAGACTACGAATACAGCATGGCACGTGAATATAATTGGAATGTCAAGAATAAAGCAACGAAAGGTTATGAAGAAAATTATTTTTTCGTTTGGCGTGATGATGCTGTTTGTTACAATGAATTGGAAACACGTGTAAAACTTAGTAAACGACGTGTAAAACATACGGCAACTAATTCAAAATTAGTCGTAAAACATCGACAATTGAATGAACAAGAATATAAAATTCAAGAAATACGTATGACCCAGTTGGAACCACCACAAGAAGAAGATGAAGCTGCGGCAGCGGCTGCAGCAGCTGCAACTAAATCTGAGATGATGGAATATAATGAAGATGATGATAATGATGATCAGCAACAATCAGAACAGCAGCAACAAGATCAAGAAATGGATGAAGAAGATGAAGATGAAGACGATGATGGTGGACATAAACGAAAATCTCGAAATAAAAAGAATCGTAATGAAAGTGATGATGAAGAATCAGCTCAATCATCATCATCGTCGTCGTCATCGGCATCTTCATCAGCTGCTTCATCTTCCGAATCATCATCTGAATCAAGTGATGAATCGGATAATGAAAATCGTAAACAACAAAAACCATCATCACCAAAGGAAAAAGATTTGCAAAAGAAAAAACAACAACAACAACAGGAATCACGTGCAGCTAGTTCAGCTGATTCATCTGTTGAATCAAGTGACAATTCTGATAGTGATAATGATGGTGGTAGCGGTGTAAGTAGTGATAGTGACAGCGATGATGATCGACGACAACGAACAAAGCAAATTTTTGGTTCAGATTCAGATTAATAACAAAAAAAAACAACAACAACTTGAACAACAAATGATCGTATTTCATTCAAATATTTTTTGTGTTTTATTGAGAGAGAAAAAAATTATCATTTTTTTGATATTTGTGTCGATGATGATGTGGATGTAGATGATTTATGTTGTTGTTGTTGTTGACCACCACCAGTAAGAACAATATATGGTTTTTGTAATTCTTTTTGTTTATCTTGTAGTAATTTTACCGTATTCAATGGTGTATCTGTTGAGCTCATTTGACGTAATTTCTGTGTATACAAAGAAAGAAAAAAAGTGAAAATTTTTTTCATCATCAATTAATTTCATTTCATTTGATTTGATAAAATTCATTAAATATAAACATACACTTTCTTGTTCCATTTTTTTCATTCGTTTATCAATTTTATTCTTTCCTGGTCCTTTACCATGAAATTTATGCGAAAGATAACGGAACGCTTCTTTTTGATTCATCATTCGACCTTTTTCATCCACATAATCTAGTTTAAAATCTGGATTATAACCATCTTTTTCACGAAATTCTTGCATAGCACCAGAATATCGATCACGACGTCCAAGTCGATCATCATCACTGTTTTTTTTTTTTGGTGAGAGAGAAAAATAGATTTTTAGAAAAAAAAAATTCAATAATTTTTCCATAAAAAAAACTTACTAGAATTTTTCTTCAATCGTATATGATTGTGCTTGTATGATTGATGTGGCTCGGGTTGCTCCAAATGATTTTGATGTTTCTTTGTCCAGATAACCTTTGGTCATTGCCAATTTCAAGGCACCGGCAATACCTTTACTAACATCTGGTTCTTCTTCTAAAATTGGCTGATGAATTTTTGAATTTTTATCACCATCATCAGCATCGTATGGTTTATCATCATTATCATCATCATCGGATGTATTACCACCATTATCTTCGGTTTTCATATCAACTTCATTCCAATTATTTGGAAATTTAAAATCATCATCATCTTCATCATTTGAATTTTCATCATTATTGATGACAGTTTTTTCCTGTACTATAGTGGCAGGTTTTTCATCACCACCATCATTATCGTCATTATCGTGATCATCATCATCATCGATCATTGTACGACGATTGTACATTTCCATTTGTGTTCCAGAATATTCACCAAGATTTCGACAAAATTCAGCTGTTGCATTTAAAATGATTTTATCATTACCATCATAATCATTATCCATTGATGAGTGGTTCGTATTATCATCTTCTTCGGGTTTTATTTCACGTTTAACCATTTCTACCAATTTTACAACAGCCAATGCTGGATCAGATATTGTTTCTTTCAATTTAATTTTTCGTGCTTTTTGCAATACTGATTGTAATTCATTTTCCGCTTCATCATCGATAACAATACCGGAAAGATCTTCATCCGGTCCAATAAGATCATCATCATTATTATCGGCGATACTATCGATATTTAATGCAATTTTTTTCTTTTCATTTATCGAATCATTCACATTGGTTCGACGTGATCTTTTCGAACGTGGTGGTTCAATTTCAACATCAGGCATTTGATGATGATTCGTTGTTAATGGTTGTTGTTTTTGTCGTAGATTTTTTGCTGCTTTTTTCTTTGATGGTTTCTTAAATTTTACAGCCATTTCTTCGGCTGTATAATATTCATTTGCAATTTTAAGATCATTCCAATTTAATGGAAATTTTTCCATTACTACCCGTTGTCGTTGTTGTTGTCGTAGAAGTATCGGCATCCATTTTGAATGAACCAAGTTGATTATTTCGAGTATTTATTGTGGATCCAATACGAAACATTTCATTTTTTGGTCCATCAATTTCTTCATCATATTTTCCAAGTAATGATTGTTTTTTACTAGCCAGAAATTGTTCTTGTTGCATGTCAAATTCATCATCATCATATGGCCGGTATTCTGGTCGTTTTTTTCTATTATCGACATTTTTCGCTGCACGTTCATCATCAACAATATTTACATTTTCCAATACATCTTCCTGTTCATCCAAGACATCTTTATCTCGTAATGTTAGAACAATTTGTTTTCCTTCTTGTATAGAATCAGCTTTATGGCCAATGGCTAAACCTTTTAGATCGGATGATGTATAACGATGATGTTTATCAATTATTTTTGATCGTTTACTTGATGATGGTTCACCATCATTATTATCATCGGTCGTTACCTGTTTCGATATTCGTTTCTGATGTTGATGTTTAGTGCGTTGATACCATTCAGCTGCATCTTCTTCATTGTCGCTTTTATTTTCATCATCATCAATGGTTTTGGCTTTACGAAATTTTTCCAATAATCTTCGTTTTTCACGTTGTGTTTCTAAACGTTCACGAATTTTTTCACGTTCCAATTTTTCTTTGATATTTTCGGTTTTCACAAAAACTTCTTTGGAATCGGACATTTTTTTTTCATTTGATTAAAAAACCAACAAATTTTATTTCATCATAACAGAAAAAATGAGAAAAAATAAATTTTCTTCGAATCAACCTGTTCATAGAGAACGTATCAATTAGATTGCCATGTGATTCAGATTCGAATGAAAAAATTCATTGTTTAAAAATTTTCATCAACGACAACAACAACATTAACAACAACAATGATTCTAAATTCTTTATTCCGCATTCTAACAACTCGAACTACAAATATTTCGATGGTTTCAAATCTTAATCTATTACAGAAACGTCATCTTAATCTAATACCGATTGTTGTTGAACAAACAGGTCGTGGTGAACGTTCATATGATATTTATTCCCGATTATTGAAAGAACGAATTATTTGTCTGATGGGACCAATCAATGACACGTTATCGTCGTTGGTTATAGCACAGTTATTATTTTTACAATCAGAATCAAGTAAAAAACCCATTCATATGTATATTAATAGTCCAGGTGGTGTTGTTACATCGGGACTAGCTATCTATGATACAATGCAATATATTCTGCCACCAATCGCAACATGGTGTGTTGGTCAAGCCTGTTCAATGGCTAGCCTTTTGTTGACAGCCGGCACAGCGAATATGCGTTATTCATTACCACATTCCCGGATAATGATACATCAACCGCATGGACAAGCAGCTGGCCAAGCAACCGATATACAAATTCAAGCAGAAGAAATTTTGAAATTGAAAAAATTAATCAATAATCTTTATGCAAAACATTCTGGTTTAGACTTAGCAACCGTTGAATCATATATGGAACGTGATAAATATCTAAATCCAGAAGAGGCCAAAGAATTGGGATTAATTGATCACATTCTATCGAAACCATTGTCCAATACACAAACGAATTTGAACGATGAAACTGGAAATTCTAAATAAATCGATAGTTCAATAGTGGATAATAGATGGCGCTACCGCAGATAAAATTTGAATCTTTTTTCAATGTGTCAATGTTTTCTGTCTTTAAAATTTTTTTTCAAATTTTTACAATAAATTTGGGGTTGAGGGAAAAAATTTCTTAATTCGATTGCTTTTTGACACAAACATCATCGATCGAACTAATCAGACAATTCAACAAGAAAAAAATTACCGCTTGTCATTTTCAACATAAATCTATCCTGCTGTGTTTGTGTTGTTAGTTTGGGGTAGGGCGTTGCCATCGACAAACAACAAAACGAAACGAAACTAAACTAAAAAACAAATCATCCTCATCAATGATCATCATTATCCGAATGTGAAACAAAACAAAATTATCATCGTCATTTGTACAAAAAAAAACCACGCTAATCTTTTACAAATGGCAATGGGTCATGTCATTTTAGTTTTTTCATGTTGATAAATCACATCTCATACACACAGAGACAGAGACAGAGAGAGCAAGAGAGGTCATTAATTAAAATTGAGGCCATGAAGAAAAAAAATCATTTGATCGAGAGAAGGGTCAAATCAATTTTCAATAGTAATAATAATCACTACAAATCGAATAATTTGACATTCGGTAGCTTGTTTTTTGTGTGTGTGTGTGTGTGTGTGTTTCAACGATAATCAAAGCTTTTACCGAAACAACATTATTAATCACCAAAAATTGACCATTCGAGATTCGATTATAATTACATCATCATTAATATAGAACTACAAAACCAAAATTATTATCATCACTATCATCATCATTAATTATAACACTTGATTTTTGTTCTTTGAATTCAAGAATCGATCGGTCTTTTGAATTTCAGTATACCAGATATATCATATATCATTGATTCTGATGATGGAACAGAACAAAAAAAAAATCATTTAATTATTGGTTATATATCGGTGTATGTGTGTGTGTGTCATTGGCATGAACAAGAATTTTCTATAAAATCTAGCAGCTAGATCGATCATTATTATTTAAATTTTTTTTTTGTCATATCACCAGTATCAGTGAATTAACTAGAATCAAATTGGCAAAATTTCAATGAAAACATGTTTCATTTCACTGAAATTCTTCATCATTATCGTTCAAATGAATTCAAACCAAAAAAAAAAACGATTCAAAATTTGAAAAAAAATTTCTCGTTATAATAATAATGATCGATCCAGCAAAGAATAACTGAATGATCCCATTGGTAAATAGATGAAAATTGAATTGAATTCAATTAATTCTTAATTGATGCTTAATTGTAATTTGATTAATAATAATGATACGATTTTAGCATACACGCAGAAATGATGTGTGCGCGCGTGTTTCTGGATCATTATCAATCACTTGATCTAGTTTTGTAAAAAAAGGAAAAATAAACTAAAGTCCATTGATGATGACCGCCAACACGAGATTGGTACCATTTTTTCTCTCTCACTATCTCGAAATCTTTTGTCCTGGTTTTCTACATACAAACAACAACAACAACAACAACGACAACACCAGGGTTATGTATGTACAATCTAATTATTTTTGATTAGGATCTGACTTTTTTTCACACACACACACACACACACAGAGACACACAGACACACATCAATCGATTGTATTTTTGTTTGTTTCGTTTCATTCATTTCAATCAAATTCAATTGAATCGAATTCAATTTAAAAATCTAGAGATAGAGATCATATCTAACATTTAGAGAGAGAGAGAGAGGCAGCAATCGACACACACAGACACACACACACACATACAAACAATGGGTGATCTAGTTCATTTTCCAGCATTTCATTGTGATTCATTTATATTTATCAATGAATTTGAATTAATAATTGACATACACACACACACACATCGACAGTGAATTGTTGTAAAAATAAGCCAAGTGTAAATCAAGAGAACCTGAAAAAACGGGACACGTGAACCACATACACATAAGCAAAAGAAAAAAAAATCAAAAATAAATTGATAATGATGATGAAGATGAACAATAATGATGAGATTATAACCAGAGACTAGACAGGCCAAATCAATATTCGATTGGATGATGTGATGATGAAATTTTTTGGCAATGTTTTCATGTGTTTTTTTTTTTTTTTTTTTTTTGATTATGACAGGATCCATTCGTATATGAAGATGAAATTTTTTTTGTTTTGTTTTCAAATCAGTGATCACACATGCTGAGAGAACAACAACAACAACAACAACAATGATGATGATCATCATATTGGATAAAGAGAGATATGGATCGGTTATTTTTTTTCAATTTGATTTGTCTGTTTTGATGTGTACATGTGTGTATTGTTTATCGTCAATTTGTTGTTGTTTAGCTTCTTGTTTTTGTTCTGTTGTTCAATTGGTTGATTCTCACGAAAATTTTTTTCGTTTTTTGATTTCGATATTTATCAATTTTTTTTATTTGGCTAGGAAGAAAAAAAATTGTTGAATCACCACCATGTAATTAGCCATAATCAGAATAATATATCAGAATATTCTCGGATTACTGGACACTGGACACTGCATGTTTGTTTGTATTTTTTCCCTCGATAGATAGAAGATATTAGATTACTAACAAGCAAATCATGTGAACCAAATGAACCAGATGAATCAGAATGAACAATCGAAACAATCGAAATAAAAGAATTTTTCATTACTAATCAATAATTCATCATCCAGTATAAATCGGACAAAAAAAACAAACAAACAAACGAAAAAAAAACATTCAATAAATGAACTTCGAAGGCATTTTTTTTTCTTTAGTTTTATAAAAATAAATCGAATTACCACAGTCAATTGATGATGGTGGTGGTGGGTACACACACAAAAAAAAAAACAAAAGTGAAACCAGAGATTTGACCAAATTTTACTTTCATTCAATTCAATTCGATGATGATGATGATGATTGTCTCTCTCTTCGTCTCATTATAATGACCAAGAGAAATTCGTTTGCCGTTGATGATAGACACACACACACACTAAACAAGCCAGATAATTTACAAACAACATTTATGTCAAACATTTGACACAAATGTCGACCTTTATGTGGTGGTGATGGTGGTCATAATCATAATGATAATGGTCATCATTACATTACATGTCATCGTCATCATCATCATCACAAATAAGGGTAAAAATATGGCTACCATATGTCTATATATACAAGTGACTAAATAACCAGAAAAAAAAAGAAATGACCAAAATTTGACACCAGAGCAACAATGACAATGATAAAACAACTGATTGTCCAGTGAATTGGACATTTTTATGCTTGCTCACACATTCCATAATGATGATGATGATGATGATGATTGAAATGGAAAAAATTTTTTTTTCTGTTTCCAAATGAATAATAATTTCATGGGAGCGTCTCGAATTGAAAAAAAAACTTTTTTTGTTTTGTTTTGTTTTTCCACTACTTAATTAACCATTTGATAATCATTGAATGATAATGAGCTTGAAATTTGACAAAATGAAAAAAAAATCAATTCATTCATCGAATATAATGCTGCTGTTGTTGTTGCTGCTATCCATAGAACCTATAACATGGATACATCCAATGAATGAATCAAAAAAAAACAAAAAACAAAAACAAAAACAAATCCAAACGAGAGAAAGCAAAAAATTTTTTTTTCTATTCAAACAACAACGATTATTATTATTATAATATAGTGTCTCAACCATAACCGTTTATTATTAATAAATAACCGAAATGAATAAGTGTAAATTATTGTGGAACAAATGATCATTTGGAACTAGTGGTAGTTAGTACTCACTAAAACCATCATCATCATCATCATCATTACCATTCATTTATATTTGCCGTTTATTATATTTGTATTATCTGGAAATTTGTTTCTCTTGTTTGTTTGATGGATCATTTAGTTGGAGAGAGAGTTGATCATTTGCTGGTGTGTGTGTGTGTGTGTGTGTGAATATTGTATGAGGACACGATCCAGAAAAAAAAATCACTGAAAATAAAGACCAGCCGTGTAAAAACTACAACAACAACGGCGACGAATAAATACAATAACCGAATGACGATCATCATCATCAGGATCATCGGTATTGTGTGTGTGTGTGTGTGTGTGATGTGTGATGTATGGTCCTAGGACCCTGTGAAAAAGAGACATTTTACAACCAAGAAAAAAAAGGCCAACATTTAATGTGTGTGTGTGTGTGTTTTGTATTTATTAAACGGCAACTAAAAGCCATCAATTTGGATTATAAATTTGAATTAGAATAAAAAAAAATCATGAAAACCAGAAAAAGAATAACAACAACTACAACAACAGCAAAAAAAAACCGAACAAACCAAAAAAAAGAAAACAAAAGAAAAAAAATTGACAAAATCAATCTCATTCACTCTCTAGGTTTCCATACACAAATAGCCAAAAACTATAAGAGAATATCCGAGAAAAATGTTTTCCACAAAACCAAAAAGAAAAAAAAAACCGCACAACATAAAAGAAAAACATTGGACATCACTTGTATACCTGAATGATCCAAAAGGAAAAAAAATCACACCACACACACACACACACATTAAATACATTATCGGCTATTAGTAACGTAATATCGGTATAAATAGTGTGTCAACACCTTTAAATTAAGATGTTTTACACACACACACACCTATACATATGTTATATTCAATGAAGCAAATTTTTTTCTGGATCTATTTGTGTGTGTGTGTATGCGTGACTTGTGTGGAAATAATTCGGTAGCCACAAAAAGAGCGAATAACAACAACAACAAAAAAATGAAATGAAATCACACAGATCGAAATCAAACAATGAGAGAAAAAAAAAGCCGATCATGAAAATTGGTTTTTCCCCCTCTCTGGTGACAACTATAATAATAATGATTCGGTAAATGATCACACACACACAACAAACAACAAACACCGGTGTCGGAAACCGCAGAAAGGTTTTCATTCATTCAATCATTTTTTTTTTTTTTTTTGGTTTGAATCTCAAATAATGTATCTTTATCTATCTTTAGATATATATGGGGAACAAATGGACAAAATAAAATCTATCACACATAGGGCAGTAGAGTAGTGCAGGGCAAAAAAAAATTTTTTTTTTTTTTTCATTGGAAATTAAGTTGTCAGCAACAAATTATAAGAAGTTGTTTGGAAGCAAAATATTAAAACGGTAACAAATGTATATATGGATGGACACAATCACCACACACACACACACATTTATACACAAAAACACGTTTTAACACGTACAACAAACAAAACAAAACAAAAAAAAAACAACAATAGGATCGTGTCGTCATAGATCAATGTTTAGCCGCGCAAGCTGGCTAAGCTAGCGTTTTTTTTTTGCTTTCTCATCGAAAAACATAATACATACAACCGCACACACAATATCATTCATCACAATAGATTTCTTTGCTGACACATTAACATTTTTTTTTTTCATTTTATTTCTTCATTTTTGACTTTTTGACCGCCGCTCTATTGTTTGATATTGTTGTTGTTGGCTGTGAATGTTTTTTTTTAATGTTTGCCGCTTCTGAACAATTTGAAAATCTGTTGAAAAAGTGGTGTGTATGTGTGTGTGTGTGTGATAAACAACACCTTTCGACACACACACACACACAGAAGAAAAATTGAAATTGAAAAAGAAAGAGAAAATCTTGAAGAATTTGACTTGTCAAAAAATAAAATCACACCATTTCATTTTCTTTGATGTTTGATTGAATGAAATGACAGGACGAAAAAAAAAATTTTTTTTGATGACATTTTTTCATCATGTAACTGAAATTGGTACCATTTTTTAGCCATATGGGTTATTCGTTTGTTTGTTTGTTTGTTTGTTGGTGATAATTTTATTTATTTATTTTTTGTTTGCTGCCAAAATATATTGATGATGATATACAAACCTATATATAAACATGAAATTAAACCTTGACAAAAAAAAATGAAAATCCGAATCGAATCACATCGAATATATCCTACGTGTATCGAACCACAAATCAATAAAAAACGGGATTGGATAAACAAATAAATAAAAACAGGAAAAAACAACCGAATCTATTCGAAACCAAAGTGTTTAGCTGGCAGAAACCATGTATGCGTGTGTGTGTGTGGGTGGGTGTGTCTGCCATGTTTGTTGTTTGTCAAAAAAAAAAAAATTTTTTTTTTTGACAGGCCAACAAATAAATAACAGCCTGAATGAAAATTTTGGTTATTGCCGCGCAAGTTTTCACCAGTAACAACAACAAAAACCAAATTTAACGAAAAAAAATGTAATGAACCATCAAAAAAAAAAAAAAAAAAAAAATACATGAACAGGGTATTTAACAAATGTTTCATTTTTTTCATTTTTTTTCTTGTTGTTGGATCTGGCATTTACACAATTTTTGATTGAATAAAATTGGAAAGAAAAAACAAGCAGCAGCAAGTTGATTTTTTGTTTCGCTAGCTTCTGTTTAACGTCTTTTGACCCTTGTCTTGCTTGTTTTGATACTGATGATGATGATGATGGAATCATTTTCACTTCTAGAAAAAAAAATATCAGCATTTGTTACTGGTTGTTGATTTTTGATGTTATACAGAACCCACCACCAGCACCACCACACACTAATGATTATGGCTAGTTGACTGATGTGTGGTTTTTGAATTTCG
Source organism: Dermatophagoides farinae (assembly GCF_024713945.1). Lineage (NCBI taxonomy): Eukaryota > Metazoa > Arthropoda > Arachnida > Sarcoptiformes > Pyroglyphidae > Dermatophagoides > Dermatophagoides farinae. Next base: position 368,358 of record NC_134685.1, on the reverse strand, counting down.
GGTGTTTTTTTTTGTTGTTGTTGATTCGCGACTAGCTTATGGGATATGTCAATCAAAAAAAAATTTCATTTTTTTCGGTTCATTTTGGTCTGTTTGGTTGTTGTTGTTGTTGTTGTTAAAGTGATGATGATACTTTTTGCTCTTGGTGATTCTAATGGTGGCTGCATTTTTTTTGTGTGTATGTGTGCAATTTGCAATTTGTCAGCAACAAATCAGTGATTTGATGATTTACCAATGGGTCGTTTATTTTTTCACAATGTAAATGTGAAACAATCATGTTTCAAATCTGTTTGAATCAATCAAATATTGGGGGGAGGAGGTGGGGGTAAATCAATCAAATATATTCATATCATCGAGTACATCTGCTGCTGTTTGAGTTCACCATGCACTGCTGGTAGTAGTGAAGAATTGTTTTATTTTTCGGAAATGGAAATGTAGAATGTAAGACAACAACGAAACACCCACTGCCAATGTTTAAAGCAAAGAGGGTGATGTACCCGAAATAATGTTCCTGGAACGATAACGAACAAAAAAAAACAAAAACGAATTCGGATAAAAACGCACATACAAAAGTTTATCGAGATAATTATTGGTTATAGTTTTCTCAACCAAAAAAAAAAAAAAAAAAATTCATTCAAATGGAGAATGCAGAAAAAAAAATCATTTGAAATGTGTCATTATCCAATCATCATCATCATGATCAACATTTATAATCACCACCATTATCATCATCAATTACAAGAACAAAAAAATTTTTTTTTCTCTCTCGAAATAGCAGATGTAAAATGCATGGCAATTACATATACAGACACACAGAAAATTATAAGGATAAAATCAAATTGAATCCAACAACAACAACAACATCTATCTACAAGAAATATGGATGAATGTTCAACAACAACAACAACAGAAAAAGCCAAGATTTTGTTCCATCTGGATTTTGTCGTCGTACAACAAAATCAAATGAAATGATACAAATGTTTGTATTTTGATGTAAATAATAATATCATGTTTTGGCAACAAACAAACAAACAAACAAAATAAGAAAGTTTGTGTGTGTGTGTGTGTGTGTGTGTGTGAATATGAATGTTTTGATTCAAAACATCATCAGTTCCATCCATATTTTGAAAATTCAATATCATGATGCTACATATGATATGTGTGTGTTGCAAAATTTAAACATAACAAAAAAAAAGTTATTAAAATCCATAATGCTGCCATTCGTCGTTTGCATCCATGGATGCGGCCGGTGATGTTTACATTTCATAATTTATTATAAACACACAAACAAAAAAAATCAAATCAAATTTAAAAAAAAATTACAAAATCCTTTCATTTTCTTTCAAAATTCAAATTCAATTTTCAATATCATCATCATCATCAAAGTGTGAACCGAAAGATACAAGAAAAAAAAATTTGTTGTTTATCATGGATTGGAGAGAAAAAAAATGCCGCTTTATATGTTTTGCTTGTAAACATCAAACGCAAATGCAAATGATTGAAAAAAAGATGCGGCAGATATGTATTGATTCAATAAAAGCGGCGTTTGTTCTTGTTGTCGTTGATGTTGTTTTACAAATATCGGCAAAAAAATGCACCGACAATAATTCAAAAAGAAAGCGATGTCACACCAAATGAATGAATCCATTTTGATTTAAATATGTCAGAGAAAAAAAATTTGCCATTGATGATCATAATCATCATTTTGGAACATTAAAAAAAAACATCGTTATTATTGTGAAAATAAAAAAATAAACAGGAAACTCTATATGTGGTGTGTATATGTGTTTAACACCATTTGATACGTTTTGGAAATTTAACACAACTTGCAATACAAAGAATAGTCAATGATGAACATCCAAATGATGATAATAGACAAATAACAATTATTATCATCAATGTACTTGAATCAGGTATTGACCGATGAAGACAAAATTTCGTTGACAGCTCATCTATCCATGTTTCATTTCGCAATGGTTGACAATTTAATTTTTTTCCATAATCATATGGTTCATTACAAATGTTAAGATAAAGTTGTAATGTTTCATTATTGGCACAAATATTGTCAATACATTTAAGCATCAATATACCAATACAATGGCAACGTTGTTTTTCATTATCCACAGTTTTATTTACCATCATTGCCATCGATTGATGTAGACAGGATTGTAGAATATCTTCTTCAATTGACATTAACTTTATCATCTTCAATGTTTTCGTTGTTGTTGTTGTTGTTGTAGTGTTCATTGCATAATCAACATTCGAATGAACAATAATGATTACCATAGCCAAAGTGGCGATTAAAATTCTTATCGAAAACATTGGTAGAACAATTTTTAAAACAAAACAAAAAAATCAAAACAAATGGCATTGTTTTATATATTTCAATCAATTTTCAAACAACAAACAGTTCAATTAATTAAGAAAAAAAAAATTCGTTTCAATAATTTCATTATCAAAATGAAAAAAAAACATATAATCGATCAATGTAACCCTTCCTGATTAATTTTTTTTTTGTTTTGTTTGAGACAGACATTCATGGCAAATATGTCAAGAAAGAGAAAAAAAATGGAAAAATTTGTCATTGATAATCATTATGAATTTTTTTTTCGAAAAAAAAGAAACATATTTTCCATCATTTATCATTCTTGTATATACAAGTATATGATACAACAACAACAACAACAACAACGACAACAACAACAACAAATCGTTTGACATCTTAAATCTTTCTCTTTCTCGTTCGCTAGCTTTCTACTTATATATTTTATCATTATTATTACTGTGTATTGATATGCGTAATTATCAACGCTTTCAACATATATATAAAAAAAATCTAAACACAGAGACATACATACATACAAACAAACAAACAAACAAAAATATTTATAATTTGTAATGATCAAATCATTTTGATTTGCAAAATTTGAAATGACCGACAACAACAACAACAACAACATCGACAATCTTTGGTTGTTCCACTATCTTTCTCTACGTTTTTTCATTCATTTCCTATTGGCCAGTCTAATGTTTTGTATTTATTTTCATTCATGTTGTTGAATGATACAAAAACAAAGTTACTGCCCACTCTATATGTGAATAAATACACAAAAATAGACACAAAAATAGTTTTTTTTTTGTCAAACAACAACAACAACAACAATAAATAAAAACAAAAAATGAATCGCACAGTACAGTAAATAAGCACCACCCTTTCATAGTAGCTATCGTTCATAGTAATGGGCGGCGGATGTTTGCTGTATAAATGTTATGAATGAACACACACAACATAATATAAAACACATAGAGAGAGAGAGAGAGAAAAAAAAACCATCAGCCAACCAAAATTCGTTGTCTTCATCACACACAGAGAAAAATACTTTTCTCATCTATAAGTTTTGATTTTTAAAAATCATCAACAATAACATACCACTACAACTATGATGATCATCGTCGAAAAAAAATGTTGGTTTTGATATTCATTCATTCATTCATTGATTGTGTTTGACATTAATGTATATCAATATTTAAACACATAGAAATGGTATATATTCAAAACATACATACCACACCATTTATATGCTCTTTATACTGTATACTGCTTCATCATCATCATCGTTTGTTGTTGTTGTTGTTGTTAGTTGTTGTAGCATTTCTTGTCATCATAACTATCAACGATAACAACAACAACAACAACATATTACCATATATATGTGTGGTGGTTCTCACATACACACCAAATAAACACACATACAAATATACAGAGAGAGATCAAAACGATAAAATCGGTGTGTGTGTGTGAAACACAATAAAATCAATATTGAAAAATAGAGAGAAAATCAAATCAAATTCAATCAAAACGAACAAATGGTTACCACCTACTTTTGTTGTTGTATTTTTTAAAAAAAAAATTTTTCTTTTCCTCGATTCCTTGACAATTCAGTGATTCATTCATTCATCGAATCGTTTTCCAGCTTGAATCATCATCATCATAAATATTGTGTGTGTGTGATTAATGTGATTTCGTGTCTTTAATTTAAATAAAATTCACTGAATTTTGGCTATTTGTCACATACAAATTTTTTATCATCATCATCAACAACAACAATGATGCTTCCACCAAAAAAATTTTCTACACAAACCATAAAACACACGAATCCATTTTCAATATCCAGTATAATTGCATCGAATGATAATGATCATCATCATCATGATAAAAATGGTTCACCAATAAATTATTGTAACAACCATGATAAGGATGATGAAACAACAAATGGATCAAATCATCAGAATCAATCATCATCACCGCCACCAATGGAATTGGTTAAAATGACCAATAATAATGGAGATAAAGAAAATGAAGATGAAGAAAAACAAAGTAAACACGGTGATGATGATGATGAACAAATCGATAACAATGTCAATGATGATGACGATGATCGAAAATCTAAAAATTCAAATGATGTTAATCAATCGGAGAAAAATGTAAAGAAAATAAACAATGATGATGAGACGGAAGAAAAATCGAAAGAGAATGATGGAAAAAATGAAAATAAAAAATCATCCGGTGATAATGGCCAACAACAACAACAACAAAAACATAGTTCAAAAAAGAAGAAAAAATATGAAAAACCACCATTCAGTTATAATGCATTGATCATGATGGCCATTAGACAAAGTAAAGAGAAACGTCTCACATTGAATGGTATTTATGAATTTATAATGAAAAATTTTCCATATTATCGTGATAATAAACAAGGATGGCAAAATTCTATACGTCATAATCTGAGCCTGAATAAATGTTTCGTAAAAGTTCCAAGACATTATGATGATCCTGGTAAAGGAAATTATTGGATGTTGGATCCATCTAGTGATGATGTTTTTATTGGCGGTACAACCGGAAAACTTCGCCGTCGTAATACATCGACATCACGTAATCGTTTAGCGGCAGCATTTCGTCGTTCAGTTGTTGCAGCAAATGCAGCTGCCGCTGCTAATTCTTTATATCCATTTGTTACGGCCAATGGACATCATCCACATCACCCTCTTCATCCTCATCATCATCATCCACATTCACATCATCATCATCCGGCATCCATGTTTCATAATTCTGCTTCCGCCGCCGCTGCTGCTGCTTCTGCCACACATTCAAATACAATATTACCAAATTGGTTCTGTAATCCATACAATATGGCTGCAGCTGCGGCTGCTGCTCATCATCATCAACAGAATTCATTACGAACTGGTTTTGTTCATCCACATCCTCCTAACACGTCGCTACATCATGCAACACATCATCCATTATTTAAAAATCTATTACCACCACCAACCGCTAATGCTTCGAATCAACCAATTATTCCAGCATCATTCAATATTGATCGATTATCAACCTCATCATCTTCAACAACCTCATCATCATCATTATCTACGTCAACTTCAACAAGATCATCACCATTATCATTGATTGAACGAACACCAACGATTGCTGCTCAACAACCACCACCACCGCCGCCAACAAATTCAACACTAAATCATCGTCAAACATCACCCATATTAGGTTCAACATTATTCAACAATCCATATAGTTTATTCAATCAACAAGCAGCTAATAATTATAACCATTTATTACAAGAAATGTATGAATTACACGGGTTACAAGCATTGAAAACATTGGCCGCTGCATCAACAAATCCATCATCATCACAATCATCAACAATATCACCCATTCCATTAACCGGTAATTCATCACAACAACAACAACAACCATTTACACCATCATCATTTGCAATGGCTGCTGCAGCAGCGGCAGCAGCTGCTGCTGCGGCTGCCGCTACCGGTTCATTTGTATTGGAAAAAAATAAATCATCAAAAGAATCATCATCATGATCATGATCAATAATTATCCAAAGGAATATAGTTTGTCTATAAATCAATTATCATTTTGTAAATAATAACAAATAATTCGATATTGAATACAAATTGTAAAACTTTTTTGTTAGTTTCAAATCAAATGAATTAAAATAAAAGAATTTTGTCAATTCAAAAAAAAACTGAGTTTTTTCTTATTTCATCAGGACAGGAAAAAAAATTACACCCGGGAAAGGTGTTAGTTGTTGTAAGTGTATGTGTGATAATCCTTTTTTTTATCGGGAATCATTTTACAATAAATCACAATCACACACACACACACACAGATCGGAAATAATCATCATATATATCGGATATACGGTATTTGATTACCTGCATTGAGTGTGTGTGTGTATGTGTGCATATATAGAATAATGACATGCAATAAGAACCCATTTCCATAATAATGAATTGAAAAAATGGAAAAAAAACTCATTTCTTCAACAACAAAAAAAAACTTGTCACAAAAAAGGACATTAGTATTGAATTTCATTTTGAGAATGTATTGATGAAGAAATTACTTTACACTTTCACACACTAAAGAAAATAAAAATCCAAAAAAAAAAAACACGAGAACATAACCCATTGATTTCTTTGAACCAGAAAAACAGATCGGATATAAATCATTAAACATACTGATTGTCATTGATCAGCTATCGAGAGATATCAGATTACATACATCCTTCTTATTCTATTCATTCGAAAACCGAAATTTTTCATTTTGTTTTGTCCAATTTTATGATTCATAATTTTCATTCAAGCTTGCCAAATGATGAATGAAAAACAAACCAAAATTCAATGCAAAAAAAATGTCAAATGATGATTGTTTGTTGTTGTTGTTGTTGTCGTAAATATGAAAAAAAATTGACACCCAAAACAACCAAAACAACAACAAATGAATAGAAAATTTTTTTTCTTTTTGGACCAGATGGATCAGGGAAAGAAATATCTTTATTGACACATTATTATTATTCATGATTTCGTGATTTTGTTTGGCAATTAGTTCCAATGATTCGATTTGAAAAAATGGCCAATGCTTTATGCATTTCGGTGTATATGGTATGGTCATTTCAGATGCAACAGTAACAACAAAACCAAAAAAAAAAAACGCAAATTAACCCTGATGAAAATAGAAAATAAAGTTTTACGAGAAAAAAAAACACTTTATTTCAAAGATTTCAAATGAAAAAAAACTGTTTTTTGCCAACTTTTTTTTTATTCAGAAAATGAACATACAATACACTCAGCAGCAGGTCAAAAATATTCGATTATCACCACCACCACAACACTAATCAACCCTCGAAGAATCAACAATTTTTTTTCTCTTCCTTACGGCAACTAGCGGTGGTCAAATGACCAAATCGAATCAGAACAATGTTAAAAAAAATGTCAGAATAAACGGCTTAATTCATCAACAATGATCACCATGATACATGATCATTGATGATACATGATGATGATGATGATGACATTTATTGTCAATGATGACAATAAACCAAAAAAAAAAAATTTGGAACACACATTTTTTTCTCCATTAGCCTAAAGGTGTAAAACTGAAAACCAGAAATTTTCAGAAAAAATTAAGATGACAAAATTAACACACGCACGCACACTATCAATGTGAAACGGTGCATTTTTCATTTCATTTACTGTGTTTACTCACGGCTGGTGGTGGTTGGTTATTTTTGTTCATTTATTAGAATCGTCAAAATGAAGAAGAAAATGATTGACCACAAATGGTTCACATTTTAAAGATGGTGTGCACAAATGTTTGGACCATAATAATTATCTCACATACACACACACACAGGAATTACAAGAAAAAAACACCAAATCCAATCGAATTGGAACGAATCAAGGTTTATTTTACCTGTGTGGTAAAAAAAACCTTGATTCAAATGGATGAAACAGAGTCAACGATCATTGTGATCATTATCATCCTAACGGATCGATCCAAAAAATTTTTTTGCTTCATTATACAATCAGCCTGTGTGTGTGTGAATAATCGGATTACATACAAATATATAAAAATGGACAGAGAAAAAAAAAGAAATTCAATCAATCGACAAACACACTGACAATCGAAAATTTATGTCTTAATTTACATTTACATGTATCTGACCTATATGTTTGTAATCATTATCATCATCATCACCAATGATCATCACCATAATCATTATGATGATGATGATAATGATCATCGGGTTGACATTTTCTTGTTGTAATAAATTTTGTCGGCTTCGTTTTTTCTTCACTTTTTTTTATTTTTGACAAGATTTATTCAACACAAACAATAGAACAAACAACACAATCGATCGATTGAAAAAGAAGAAAAAAAAACATGAGCCTTTTTATTCAAAAGAATCAAAATCAAGCGAAAAAAAAATCAAATGGCCACTAAAGGAGCTGTTGGATTGCCATGGCACGTTTTTTTTCTTCTATTCAAATTTCGGTTTTTTTTCTCTACTCTTCTTTCTGGAACATTACTGGATTGAACTTTTGCAAAAAATGGTTGACCACCATTATTGATTGATCAGAAAACTTTTCGATGACGACGACGACGACGAGTGGTCAAAACCGAATGGCCAATGAAACAACAGAAAAAAATATTGGACCAAATTTGAATAGGGAAAAAAAGAAGAAAAATTATGTTCCATATAGCGGCAATATCGACTTTTAAGTTTCAAGTTTTTTTTTGAACAACCAAAAACAACAAACAAATGGTTCCAATGAATATCAAAAGAAATCCAGCCATACAAAAAAAACGATAAATTTTCCTTTTGGTTTTTTTTTCGACAAAACTTTGAATGAATCAATGATTTGTGGATAGCAAAAAAAAAAAAAAACATTTCAATTGTCAATTGTCACATTTTGTTTTTGTTGTTGTTGTTTTTCATTTTCAATAATGAAACAAAACAAAGCAAAACAAAAACATGACCACAACAACAAACAAACAAACAAACAAGACTGGAAAAAAAGGTTTCCAGCCAGAAAAAAAAACCAGAAACAACAACAACAACAACAACAACAAAAAATCATTTCATTTTTGCCGATCAATTGTTTGCCAATTTGAACAAATCTGTTTTTCTTTTCCATGCAAAAAAAAAATAATTTTCCTTCAATCCGAATTAGATGATCAAAATTCCAATCACTGAAAAAAAAAATGAATTGAGACATCACCATGATGATGATGATGATGATGGAAGAAAATTTGTTTGTTTACGAATAAAATTTATGAGGCTCGTATTTTATCATTGTAGCAGCAAAAAATTTTTTTTTTGCTGTTCTTAGATAAATATAATAATCACATGACCGAGATCATGAATTTTAGCAGCGAGAAAAAAAAATAGAGAAACAAAAATAACAAGTTTCAATGAACAACAACAACAACACAGGTATTAATAAAGCTTGTCATCGTCATCATAATGATGATGATTATTGTCATTGAATCCGTTTATTGTTGATGGTTATAAACATCATCGTTGTTTATGATAATTATCATCATTATAATGAAAAGAAACAAATAAACAAGAAACAGGCAATTGAGTGTGTTTGTGTTTGTGTGAAAGGTAAGGAAATTATTTGTGTTTCTGAATAATCACGATGTTTATGGTGATAATCGTTTGATTTTGGGTGTCGACACCAAAAAAAAAAAACAAACAAACAAGCAAAAAAAATATTGTCGACGGCTTCTTGTTATTCGTTATCATCATCATCATCAATTGGAATCGAAAAGAAAAATCGATTTTTCAAATTGATGATGTCTTCATTTTAACTAATGTAAAGAGTTGCATTTAGTACATGTGTGTGTGTAAATTATTCATTGATTTTCAAGTACAAAAAATGAAAAAATGAGCAAAAAATATATATCCGAATAATCATTTTGGATTACTTGTTTATTTAGATTTAATTTGATCGGTATGATGTTAAATGAAAAAAACATTTGAGAAAATTTACATAAATATGACTGTGTTTGGTGAATATTTGAAACACTAAAATACTAAAACCAAATGAACAAACATGATAATAAATAAACTACGAAAAAAAAATCATCATGTTTGCTACATTTGGTTCTTTTTTTTACAAAATTCAAAATTTTTTCATTATATCCATTCTCAAGCCAATGGTTATTTTCATAAATTAAGACACCACCATTACACACACACACACACAAACAAACATATATAAATAACAATAAATACATATAACATACATTTCTTATTCACTAACAAACTTTAAAATTGACTTCATATGTGTGTGTGTGTGTGTTGTGTATGTTTTTATAAATAAAGGAGGACGTTGTATAGGAAAATGTAGCAAACAAAAACAAAAAAAAACCAATTTTAGATGCTAAAAAGCATATGAGAGAAAGAGAGATTTATGTAAATTACATGCATAAATATACATTCACATTTTGGTAATCAGATCTATTCATTTTTAGTTGTTGTTGTTATGGATAAATTTTTTTTTGATTTGTTTTGTTTTTACTTTAAACAAACATCACACACACACACACACACACACTACAAATAACTCCTCCTGCACATCTTACTTATGTTTCTCTCTCTCTTACACACTCTCTATAGTTTAAATATGTCTAGATTTGGATGTAAATCACTATGTGTGTTTCTTCCTTGGAACTAACTGTAGTGTGTCTATGTGTGTGTACAAATTTGTCATTTATAAATTCACACTCTTTATAATAATAATAATTACATCGTATATCTCATAAATTACTATTTCAGTGAATACTACAAAGATGTAAAACATTAACGATCATCATGATGATGATGATAATATTGCCAAATTGTTGGAAACAAGCAACAAACAAACAAACAAACAGCGAAAAACATTGAAAATTTATCATGTAAATATACAAAGTATAGAAAAGTGGTATTGGATTTCACATTTCATATGTTATATACATTTAAACTTGATGGTGATAATGATTTTCGACAACAACAACAACAACAACATCGATTGACTTGATTTGTTTGTTTGTCAGTTATTTTCAAATCAAAAGTGATAATGATTTTAAATATTTTGGAATTTCAACGAAAATAAATAGAAAAAAAAATTTCAATTGGATGTAATATTTTCCACCTCCCATCTTTTTCACAATTTGAAATGCGAAAAAAAAAATTTTTTAGACAACTTTTCAATCACACACACAATGTTTGCCATTAAGATTATCATCATCAAAACCACAATAATCATACAATGGTTAGCACAAGCAAAAAAAAGGTCGAGGACAACAAAAAAAAAAAAATTTTTTTTGATGGCCAAATAAAATGATTTATCTCACCTACAAATAAAAAAACAACAACCTCTGACCTCTATTAGTTGAGACTATCATCATCAATATAGCAAAATGATCGATATCGATTTATCATTGAATACGAATTGATTAAAAATTATGTTAGATATATCAGAAATCATCATCATTGAACAACTTGTAATCATTAATGGTCGGCAAGGAAAAAAAACTAAAAAAATCAAATGAAAAGAATCCTTACACATACCTTTGGTAGATGATCGTCGTTTTCGTATAAATCAATTAATCATTGTCATCGATTCGATGAATCAAAAAAAAAGATGAGAAATGAGAAAAAACACACACCATTCAATAATAGTATCATCATCATCATTATCATTATTAAACCACTAATGGCTCTATAGGTGGCCATGATGATTATGATGCCTGTTTGTAGTTGAGTGTTTAAAAAATGAGGCCGAATGCAAAAATTCAGTTGATGTTTGAAAGAATTTCTTTTCTACCACCACCACCACCACCATCCTTAATGTCATCAAGGTTTGAATATATGAAGAAAAAAAATTGAATAAATAAACAGGTGTTCAATGTGTGATTACACTTGGGATAAAAAAAATCAAAATTCAAAATCCAGATTTTTTTTTTTGGTCAAATTTGTTTTTATCTTTACAAACACACACTTGTTGTTGTTGTTGTTGTCGTTGTTATTGTTAGTATGATCCAGATACAGAGATCACGTTTGTCATCATCATCAGTTGTTATTGTTATCATCATCATCATCATCATCGTTTGTTTTCTTTCAATTGTATATAGATGATGATGATGTTTATTCTTCAGATATATTCAAATGATGATGATGATCTTGATTTGATCAATTCGATAGACAAGTTAGTTAGTTAGTTAGTGAAATGATGACAGTCAGTGAATGAGAGATGTGATTGATTCGGATTGTTGTATTTTTTTCTTTTGGCTTGATGGAGATCTGCTTCAAATCATCATCATCTTTGTTGTTGATGCTGTGTCATCATCATCATCATCAATTCAATTTGAATTACAAAATTTTGTTGATGATTATGGTCTGTGTTTGGTTTTCGTTTGTTTTTTTTTCTTTTCAATTCGCTTTTCGGTATTTGCGGTATTTATCCCAACAACAAACATATATAGCCATCTAGCCATCATCATAATTTAAACAGAATTTTTTTGTTGCGTTCATCATCATTGTTTGGCAAATTAAAACCGAAAATTGATGATGAAATTTTGCGGGAATTGTGAAAAAAAACACAAATTTTCGTTGTTTTGTTATTATCGTTTTCGTTATCGTCGTCGTTGTTGTTGTTAGAAAAGCTTAGAAAATTTTATTGTGTGATGATGAATTTGTTTGTACATTAAGCTGGTTCAAGTATATATTTTCCAAACACACAAAAACAGAATCATTCAATTTGTTGTTGTTGTTGTTATTATTTAAAAGCTGTTGATGAATTTTATCAATCAATCAATCAATTGATCAATGATGATGATGATCGAGTAACTTGAAAGAATGAAAAAGAATGCAAACAACAACAACAACAACAACTTGCCAGAAATCTACAACAACAACAACAGCAAAAAAAAAACGATGAGATGAAAAACAGTACCGTTCGCGGTATTTATGTTTGGATGACGAAGAAGAATGATGTTTAAATTGAATATTTTGGATTCTTTTTTTTTGTTGAAAACAAAAGAAAAAAAAGAATTTGAAAAATTTCAAAATCAAAATAATTTTTCGAATTAGAACTCCCTCCAAAAAAACACACACACAAAAAAAAATTTGAACCGTTCATATAGAATGTAACAAAAATGAGCGGAACTTGATAATCGTGATTGTTATTATCATCATCATCATCATGATCATCAATCAACAGCATTCATTTCAAGTGACGATAGGATTATTTATGAAACCTAAAATTATAGACCTTGAATTTGAAATGTGAACATGAAATTTGTCATCGATATACAACAAGACAAAAAGACCGAAAAAGTTTCCAATATAATAATGTAAATTATGCAAGTAATTTGGATTCATAAGCCTTTCATTCCTGGAATAAAAATCGATATTTTTTTTCACTTTACAGTTTCATACATAATAATAACGTAGAGGACCAACATTCGTACATCATCATCATCATGATCGATGAATGAAAAAACGACGATGACGATGATGATGATGATGGTGGTGGCCTAAAACCAATCAAAACTAAATAATGACGATGATGATGATGACTATCATGGTGTTAATAATAGTTTTTTTTTGTTTCTATTTACCAGTGAACAATTGGTCCATTTTTTTACTTATCGTCGATGCTTATTGTTGTTGTTTCATCACTCATTTCGTCAACACACACCGACATTCGAATGATGACAAGATGTGTTTCTATTGCTCATCATCAATACAACAACAAGTCAAGAAAGAAAGAAAAAACTTTTGATCATTATTATCGATGATGATGTGTGAGCAAATATTAGACAACACAAGCCCACTCGCATCAAATATAGTTTTTTGTTGTTTTTTCAGCACTATAAAGTTATGATGATGATGATGATAATGGTGATGCCGATTATTTTCATGTTTTCAAATAGCACCATCATCATCGTCAATCATATAATCCATTCACAATTCATTCAATTGAAGAAAAATTGGTTCAAAAGTAATCCTTTCAATATAATTATATACCCGTGTTTTGATAATGATTTTTTCCCTACAGATTCATGTACCGATGAAACGAAACTAAAAAATCAAGTCAACGAACCCGTTACTTGAATCAATCAAAACCTGGTGGTGGTGTTGATCATTCGAAAATGAATTTTTCTAGTGAGAATCATCAGTTTTTTTTTGTCAATGACTACGACGACAGCAACGACGACAACAACAACAACATTTCCTCTTTAACAACAACAACAAAAATTATCATTATAATTCATCCAAATTTATTGACCTTTGTCGTTTTCAAAAAACGAATGAATTGAATTGAAATCAATTCATTCGTTTTTTTTCTCTCGTCATCAAGGAAAAAAAAGAAATTAGCAGCCCAAATGATGATGATGATGATTATAATTACGATGGCGGTATGTAGATAAAAAAAAACGATAGATAGGTAGGTACTACATTCATTTAATGATGATGATGATGATGATAATTCCGTTTTTTTTCTCATTTTTAGCAAATTTGTTTTTTTTCAGCCGAACAAATTGTTTTTTATTTATTTATTTACACACACACACACATTCGCATACATAAACCATCAGGGATGAACCACCAAAAAAAATGATTATTATGATGATGATGATGGTCATTGGATGATGATCATTAATTATAAAGTGAACCCGGTGTGTTTGTATGTGTGTGTGACAAGTTCTTTTCATTTGATTCTTTTAAATGAAATAAAAAAAAAACATTCACACATTCAACACAGAGAGATGGGTCAAAGGACAAGAAAGAAAACAACAACAACAACGGCAGCAGCAGCAGAATGAATAATGGGAAATGATTTTATCCTCATTTGGAATTGTAATGAATTTTTTTTTTGGTCCTCCTGCTGCTGCTGCTGACCATTTAGGTATTTATAAATATTTTATTTATATCAATGTGTTTGATTGAGGTTTTTTTTCTTTTTTTTTTTAGTTTTAAAAAGAAATAAGTGAGATGTCAACCATGTTTCACTTATACACACACACACACACAAAGAAATGGATGCCGCAAATCACAAATCAACCTAACATCCATTTTCAATGGATGAATATCACTATGAATGGATGATGGATGAATATCAATGTTGTGGTTGAATCTATTCGGATAGAAAAAATTTAATTTTTTTTTTAATAACAAACACACCACTCAATTGATCATAGATTCGATGAATCTAAGGCCATGGCCACCACCACCACCTGATGATGATGATTTGCTGCTTACATCAAATTGAAATTTAATTCGAACAATCTTGTGTGTGTATTTGGCAAAAAAAAAACCACCGGCTGTTTCTTTGTTGTGTAGGCCACACGGTGTGTGTGTGTGTGTATATGAGATATAAATAGATCGAACACATTTTCAAATGATACCGATCATCATCATCATCATCATTATCAACAATTACCAACCAATCACATTACAAAGGTGTCATGTATGTTTTTTTTTGTTGTTGTTGTTGTTAAATAGCAGTAATTAATCAAAAGATTTTCTTTATTATCTCATTCTTTTTTTTTGTCTGTCTAGATATATATCATTCTTTTTGAATATATATGAAAAAAAGAACCGAAGATTTTTTTTTTCTTTTTCTACATTACACAATTGAATCGAATGCAATGAATGAATGAATGACTTGTGAATGGATCAATTAATCACAAAGGCATTTCCATCATCGTCATCATCATCGTTTATAAAACTCTTAGAAAAAAAGACAAAATTTATTTTGGTCAATTTTTATAAAGA
The DNA here is from genome assembly GCF_024713945.1 of Dermatophagoides farinae. Classification (NCBI taxonomy): domain Eukaryota; kingdom Metazoa; phylum Arthropoda; class Arachnida; order Sarcoptiformes; family Pyroglyphidae; genus Dermatophagoides; species Dermatophagoides farinae. The sequence continues at coordinate 352,717 of NC_134685.1, read as the reverse complement.
CTTGGAGAGATGAACAAAGCCAAACAACAACAACAACAACAACAACAACCATCATTCCCAAATTCTTTATTTGTTTCCAATGAAATAATTCAAGGTATGAAATAATAATAATAATCAACTTCGTTTTGGTTTAATTTTCTTAAATTTTGTCCATTTTGTTTTTTTTTTAGTTGACGTCGTCTTGTTTTTATTGGTCTAAATTGTAAAGAAGATTAATATTTTCTTTAAATCTTCCATTGGAAAGATACATACATCAAAGATCAACAAAAAAAACAAGACTAAACAGTGAAGAGATTAGAAACAGAAAAAAAAGAAAGAAAGAAAGGAAAATTAATGTGTTTTAATGATGGCTGAAGAAGAATGTTGTTTTCGTTCTTTATTCAAAGTTTATCCACCAGAAAAACTAATGAAACATAAATATTGATATGGCAATTTTATTTAGAAAATGATGATGATCATCATCATTAAACCTTATTAAATGGTACAAAACACACCTTGTATGTGTGTGTGTGAATGATGATGGTGGTGGTGATTTATACATCCAAAATATAGATAGACAAGAAATATCATCAAAATGAATACGACATATGCAGACAAATGATCAAATGATCAATTTTTCTCGCTTGTCCCGCGCGTTGATCTGAATTTTTTTTTCTTTTCACTAATTTGTTTTTTTTCTTTAGTTTCAATCAATATAAAAATTATTCATGGTATACCAAACAAACATGGCAATTTTATTAATATAATTTGATATAATAAACATATATACCAATCACAGTCAAAGTGCAAAATAACAACAGAAAAATAAAGTCATTTTACAAAAGAAATTTTTGTTTTGTTTTTTCGTCAAATAAATGAATTCGAATGTTTCGGGGTGTGCTCGAGTGTGTGGAATTCATAATTCTATATATATATCTACCTAGATGATAATCGTACGATTATTATCATCTATAAACGATGATGTTTTGGAACCAGAATTGGACATTTCCATTATGAATGAATTATAATTGCCAATTGTCATATTTTGCTCTGGCGGCGGCCTAATCAATTCTGGTTGATTATCCATGTTTGTTTTACAATTGGAACAAATATTCTGCTGTTGTTTTGCCAATATTTGTGATAATCGTATTGCTTGTGCTGGCGATAGTGTATTTGAAGATTCTGATGGCGGATTATTTGTATCATCACTACTACCATTAATTTGTTGTTGTTCATCATCATCATCATTAAATGAATAAATAGCGGTTGGTGGAAATGTTGGTATTATTTGAACATGACGATGATTCACAGTTTTCACGTTACCATTTTGGTTATGATTATTCAAATGTTTTTGATAACGTGATTGAAAATCTTCGGGAAACTATTCAGGGAAAAACAAAAAAAGGTTAATTCAACATTTCTAAACAAAAAAATAAATTACCGATTCAATATTGATCATTGTCGATGGTTGCTGTTGGATCATTCGTATTATTAGATCATAATCATTACGATATTGTTGATTTTGTTGTTTCACCAACATCAGACTGGCATTCGCTTCATCCAATCGTTGTGATAATTGTTCATTATTTTGATTCATATGGATACGTTCCGTTTCAAAACAATCGGCCACACGAAGTAATTTATCCTCTAATCCTTGATTTACTTTTTGTAAACGACGATAATTCTCCAACAAACGATTATATTTATCATTCCAATGATAGATATTATCACGTAATGCTTGCATTTCACCATTTGGATATTGTTTTGCATGACTCAATATTTGACATTCCATTGTTACAATTTGTTTTTCACGTTCTTTCAAACGTTCTTTTAATGATTCAATTTCTTGATGTAAATGTATACTATTATTATTCACACAGCTATCACAATGGCAACCACATTCCTTGTAAAATGAAAAAAAAATTTAAAATTCTAAATTTTCAAACAAAAAAAAAACATCATACATACCTGACATTGATTATCCAAACAATTTCTTGATGAATTTCTTGACATCATTCTTTTGTTTTGTTGGACGATTATTATCTTCTTCTTCTTGGTACACACAAAAAAACCAATGAATTTGTAGTTTATCGAGAAAATGACGACGTTGTTTTTTTTTTTTTGTTTCGATTTTCACTTTCATGCATGCACACCAATTGGATCAAGCGAAACTTTCCACTTCAACAATAATAAGTAAAACGAAACATTTAATAAAGAAAAAAAGTGAGCAAACGTTCTCTTTTCTTTTGATTGAATCGAAAAAAGAAAAATGAAAATCAACAACAATAAACGGCAACAAAGTAGGTCGTCGTTCAATAATGAAAGTGGTCGATCAAGCTTTTTTTTGCTTGTTGAAGAAAATCGACGACCATGCGAATGGTTTGAGTGTGAATGTGAGTGAGCGTCCACTGTGTATTTATTTTTAACTTTTGATGGAAATGCGAAATTTCTTCTTAATCATCATCAACAAGTTTTAAAATGATGAATATAAACACGCGCGAATAATCGAATTAGATTGTGTTGTGGCTGTCCCCACTCTGGGATTTCAAAGTCATCAAGAAAAATAAAATTTGGATCGCGATTAGATTACGCTGATTGATTGATTATAATTTGATTTGATTGGATTGGATTGGATTTGATTTGAAAACAAATAGATCCACAAATGAACAAAACAAACAAAAAAAAACCAATGTTCGATCTATTCATAAATAAAGTGTTCATTTTTGCTCATCATATGGCCAAAGAAATTCATATTTTTATTTTAGCAAACAAACAAACAAACAAACAAAAAAACCTGGGAGGATTTTTAAAGAAAAATAAAAACAAAGTAAAGATAATCGTTTGTTCCTTGTTTGTTTGTTTGTTTTTTTTTTTTTTTTTGATGATCTGAGATTTTTTATCTGGATTTTTTTTTATTGGCTTATTTGATCCTACTATAGCAACCGTTGTTGATTGTTTCATATATTTGTTTACATTTTTCTGGATATTCATCCATCGTCACCATCATCATCATCATCGTGTATCTGTTTTGCGTTGTTGTTGTCAATCTGATCGATACTCCCACAACTGTTTTATATATTAGATGATGTGTCTGAATCTATCTTGAATTTATTCAATTTTTTAAATCTTGGCCGTAACCAAATAAAAAAAAATCATGGCATCATTAATCAAAAATCAGATTCTTAAGCATTTATCAAAGTAAGTTTCATTTTGTTTTTTTCCCTGGTTAAAGTTGATTATTCCTCTCTTTTTTAGATTTACCAAAAATTTATCACCCGATAAACTACAATTAAGTGCAATCAAAGGTTCATGTGAAGTGACAAATATTGAATTGGATGAAAATGTTTTAATGCAATTGCTAGAATTACCGGTGTGGATGTCATTGACACGTGCCTATTGTAATTATGCATCAATTAAGGTTTGTGAATTTTGAATGATTAAGATTCGAAATTAAACCATTTTTGTACATAGATTCAATGGATGAAATTGAAAACAATTCCGATATTTATATTACTGGATGAAGTAATCATTGAAGTTTGTACATGTGATGATTATCGTACGGCAGCGGATGGATCGACGAAATTTCCAACAGCGAATCAATTCAATCAAGATATGGGTAGCTATGGTTTCACACAAAAAGTAATCGACGGTATCACGTTATCCATTAATTCGGTCATGATACAATTGACATCGAAAATTTTTAGTGCATCATTTGAGGTTAGTGTAATATATAATCGATGATAATTGGTAATTTAAAATTTTAAATTTCAAATAGCTCACAAGAATCAATATTGAAAGTAGAAATTGTTTGTGGAAAAAAGTGGACGATCTTTCTAAAACACGTATTCGTGATCCAAATCGTGGCCAAGTGTTGATATTCAAACATATTGAATGGCAAACATTACGTTTTGTGGCGAAAATCCGAATCAAAAACTGCAATTGGTCAAGCACCATTACGATTAATAGCGAATCAAGCATCATGTAGAATAACATTGAAAAAACGTCTAGCAGATTGTTCGGTCGTCTCTGCACGTATAATGTTGATATTTGATGATCTTTTATGGGTTCTAACGGATTCTCAACTATTGTCAGCATTGCATTTTGCCGATTATCTTGGTGAGTTAATCAAACAGGCACCAAGAACAAAGAAATTTGATAATTCATCAACCAACCTGATGGAAAATCAAAACGGAACCATCACACAAAGTAAAATGATGAATTTAATGACCAATGGATCGAAAATGACGACAACAACAACATCAACGAATCTATCAAATTCTATTAGTCTCTTGTTTAGTCAATATGATATTCATGAAACATCGCATCATATTATTATTCGTCGGATTGAAGTTCATCTAATGGATGATCTTGGTCCACATAGTGAACGTTCACAGTGTCCAGAATTGAAAGATGGTGGTGCATTACAAATGTCATTTCATCGTTTATTCATCGATCTTTATCCATATCATCGATGTTCTGTGAGGCAACAAACATCATCCACTGCTTCATCATTATTGTTGGATGATCGTTCACATTGGTTTCGTTATTCGGATCCATCACCACAACGTGTTGCATTTATTACACATAAATTGAATGCATTTTTTCGTCGTCAACAAGTCTCATTACAACGAGAAGGTTCACGTTTTGATATTGAATCACTAAAATCACATTTAATTTCACAAGTTTTAATCGTACGTCTTCATGATTATTCTATTGGTCATGTATCGACAAATACATCGTCAAGAAATAATCAAAATAATACTGTTGATGCATCAAAATTACTTTACTTTGATAATTCATCACCATTACCCGGAAATGTGCCTGCCATTTATTTAGAATTGAATAATTATTTCTTCTGTGAACCATTTGATAGGCTTAATTTACCGATGCCTGAAACGAATATTTTTGCAATGATAGCACCAGTGAAACTTTGTTTCGATCCATTAACCATATTGTGGATAAATTCATTTTTCGCCAATTTACATAATGCTCTAATCAAATTACAAGAAGCATTTCCTGTAGCCGATAATCGAAATTCTGATCGGCCAAATATCCGTTTAGAATGTTTAATGCCAACAATAATCATACGACTACCGATGAATAATGATGATGATCAATCGAATGTTGGTGGTAGTGGCTATGATTGTATGGAAGTGAAAATATCGAAAATAATCCTTTACAATTGTGATTCATTCATTAATCGTGAATATTTTCGTAATCTAGATGATTTAATGAAACAATTTAGTGGCAATATTGATTTCTATTATGAACATTGTCGCTATCCATGGCTTGGTTGTGATTTACGGCCAATTTCGGCGGAATTTCGCCAGAAAATTGATCGATTATTTTTAACTACCAGCGATCGTGCACTAAATTTAGATGTTGATTTTTTTGTCATCAATATTGAACCAATTTGGATTGAAATTAAATCAACAAAATCAATGGGTGAATGTGAAACACTTTTAGAACCTGTTAATGTATCATTGTGGTTGAATTTGGCTACAGAAAACGAAAACAATGATGACAATCGGACGACAATGAACAATAAAGTGGATGTAAATATTTTAGCACGTATTGCTGATCCGATTCGTTTACAATTGACGCATGATCAATTCATGTTTCTGATACGTTTAATTGAAATGATTGGTGATTTTACTTCGACACTCAATTATGATACCTATATGATACAGCGATCACAACAGCAGAAAACATTGATCATGAATAATGATGACGAGAAAACGAATCAAAAGCAACAAAAATATTCCAAATTTGATTTGGAAGAAAAAATTATACGTACGATATTTAAAAATACATCGATTGTAACACATTTACCAGAAGTGAATATTTTTCTCCGTTTAAAACAAACGGATGAAGAAGAAGAAACGACAATGATCAACAGCGATGATGATGATGGTGATGGTGATGGTGATGATAATGACAGAGAAAAACACCCAAGTAGTAGACCAATGAATGCTGAAATAGTTTCGAATGTTGAATTGTTGTCATCAGTATCCGATGATGATGGTCACGAAGATCGTCGCACATTGATTGATTGTCAACAACATTTAAATGATGTTGATAATAAACCGAATACTGTGGCAACAAATCCATCCATTGAACAGCCATTTGTTATGATGACTATTCCGAAATCTCATTCATCCGATCTGAATGGTACGATCATTAAATCGGCGATCGATTCAAAAATTTCAAATTTAATGCCACCAAAAAAGAATAGTTTTCCATCTTTTGATGGTGCAAGTATACGGATACATTATACAGCAGCCGACAATGAAGATGCCCTTTCAACTATAAGTGATTTTTCAGCCGATGATAGTGATCAACAATCAATGATTGCAATGATTAATGGTGAATGTGATTTGTTGGATGATATTCTTGATTCGGCACCTGTGGAAGAAGCTGTTGATATTTTGGAAAATCTCAATGATCTTTCAATCGAATCATCAAACGATTTGGATGATTCACAATCAAATCATCGAATGAAGAAGAAAAACCCTGAAAAATTGATTAAACATCGAACAATAATTGATGCACTTCATATACAGGTGGCAAATGTTAATCTAATACAACAATCATCCAAAGGTTTTTTATCACAAGTGTTTATTAATTGTCATTTGAAACATTTAGAAGAATTACGTGCAATGCCCAAAGATGCTTTTATTGATCGATTTAAAAATATAACTAAACCAAGTGTCACGATTAATAACAATGACAATGACGATGATGATGAGCAACAAAAATCAAATAATCAGATTACACTGCGTATCGATTCATATAGCAAAGGAACAATCAAAGATGAATTAATCAGTGTTTATGTCAATAATTTATGTGAATCATTGAATAAAGAAACTATCGATATGATTGTTGATTTTTTCAACGATAAAATTACTGAACATGTTGCACCATTAGCCATATTGGTGGCGAATGTAAAATTTCGTATTATTGATCATTCGGTACGTGTGCCGCCGATTCTTTTCACCATACCACAATTGGCCATCAATCGTAATCGAGACAATAAATGGATCATTGAAACTTTGAATGATCATTTGAAACTGTCATCTAAAGGTATGAATCGATGAATGATGCAAAAATTTAATCATTAATCTATAAATTGTGTTTTTGATTTAAAATTTAGGAATTCCAATCACAAATCAATTATTGATACAACATAGAAAAATATTTGAACGTAATCTAATTGTCGATATAGTTGAATTGGTACGTGAACAAGATCGTCTATTGCCATCATCATTAACATTATCCAACGACAATGATGATACACAGGAAATAATGAAACAAATTCTGAATCAAAAAGAATTACTAATGACTGAGATTGATTTATTAAGAAAAGAAAATGAACAGCTGAGAAAGATTGTTGCCAATCATCATCATCATCATCATCAGAAATGAGTTGAAAACACACAAACCAAAAAAAAAAAATGAATAAACAATCGATAAACACACGTTGTTTTTGTGATATATATCAATTATTATGTTTGTTTTTTGATTTATTGATTCAATTATACTATTTTGATCGAAATTGTCGTTGCTTTTTTTGAAACATGTGCTACCATCTATTAACAGAGTGACTAAAATAAAATTTGAATTATTAAATGACAAAAAAAATTGATTTTTTTTTTGAAAATAAAATCGAAAAACATTCGACAATGTAAAGAGTGAATTGTTTTCATATTCGGAATCAATTATATATATCGAATATAATGTAGAAAATTATGTCACCAAAAAAAAAAATAATGTCGATGACATGACAATATTTGTTTTATCACCTAAATATTTTGATGTCCACCACCACCACCACCACCACCGTCACAATTAATATAATTATAACCATAAATGTATTTTAAATTAATGGAAATCATCATCAAAAAAAAAATAATGATCGACAAACAAGGAGAAATTTTTTGAAAAAAAAATGAAACATTCTTTTGTCGTCACTATTTTTAACATTCCATAGTATGGAGAATTCACACACCACCTGTCACACCTGTGTGTGTGATGATTAACCTATTTTTTACACATTCTCTATCCATATGTTAATGTTGTTGTTGTTGTTGCTGCTGTTGTTTCAGTTGTAATTATCGGAATTTATATCAAAATACAACAAATGGTAATCGCATCGTAACGCACACATGCACTTTTCACTTTCATTCATTCATTCATTCATCGAATATCAATTCGTGTGTGTCTGTTTTCTTTTCGTTAAAGAATTTGCTTTTTTTACCTTCCGTCCGATTGAACCAAAAATCATTGATTGATTGATTAATTAATGATGATGATGATGAATACTTCGAAACGTTCGACAATTCCATTCATTCTTATTGGCTTGATCATTATTCATTTGATGATTCCGAAAATTGAATCAATTTCTGCTTATTGGACCCCGATACTTTCTAAAGTTTGTTCATCGAATGTATCCAAAAACATAACACAGGCATTGTTTGCCTGTGATAAATTAATGGATCAACAGGTATGTAGTGGCCAATTTTTTTCATTTGAAAACAATTTGTCAATTTTTTCTTCTTTCAACACAAAAGCTATCAACAATATTCGATGATTGTGTTCGACAAGTAAATCCGCAGATAAAAACGGAAAAACTTGGTCGTCCTAAACTTTGTTATTATCTGAAACAAGGAATGCAATTAGATCAATGTAAAATGGCACGTTATCAATCCGAAGGTATTACATTACCAGAATTAGTTGATCGTGAACAAGATCATACATGGTGTTTGATGAAAATTGCACAACCCCTCGGTTGGGAACGTTTATGTTCGGATCATCCAACGGATATTACATTCATAATGGCCAAACAACAAGCAATACAGAATTGTGAACATCGTTTCATTGAGGTTGGTTGTATAGTCGAGTAGAAAATTTTCTTTTCTAAAAATTTCAAAAATTAATAGATCACAACACCGATTCGTGATTGTTATCGTCATCAAGTACAACCAAATCTACATCATCAGCAGCAGAATACATCACAAAATCGTAATGGTAATAAAATGAATCGTGATCGATATAGACCAGCTGCATGTCTATCATTTCAATATTCACGAAAGGTAAAAATAGTCATTTTTTGTTTTTGTTTGTTTTTTTTTCTAATAATTGATTTTCACAATACAAATAGATCTGGAAATGTTTAGCTGAAAAAGATGACGCAAATCAACAATCAATGCATCGTAATGCAAATCTTTATATTTCTTGTTTACGTTCAATACGACCATCATCATCATCATCACAATCGATGATGATGATGGCTTAAAAAAATCATTTATTCACATCAAAAAAAAAAATTGAAAGGAAAGGAAAAGAAAGCATGACATAAAATATATATTAGAGATGCAAAGAAATATATCTTTTTTATCTAAAAAGGATGAAAAAATACAATATATTGATGTAATCAAAAAAAAAAATTGAATAAAGCAAAATTACATGAACAAGAAACAAAAAAAAACACGACAAGATATTTATAATATGGAATGAATTGGTATGTATGAAATGATTGAATAAAATTGATTATGATTCTATACATGATTTTCTTGTTGTTGTTGACGATGATGATGAAGGTGGTGGTGGTGGTGATGATGAATCATCATCAATTCTTGTAGTTTGTTGTTGTTGTTGTTGTGGAACAACTGCTGTTAATGATGATTGTGTATCAGTGGTAGTGTTGCTGTTGATAGATGATAATGTCGTAATCGAATCTCTTTTTATACGTGATGTACGACCAACACCACCATTACTAACACCTTGTTCAGTCTTTGTTGATGATGAATTTGATGGTGATTCTTCTTCCCTTTCTTCTTCTTCTTTTACTTGGTCGTCGTCGTCGTTGTTGTTGTTGTTTTCTTCAGATCCAGAATGATTACCAGATTTCGTTTCCATGTTTGAATTTTTTGCATTTGTCGATTCTTTTTGCTGTTGTTGTTGCTGGCGTCGTTCATTATCTTTAGATTTTTTTGAAATTTTCTTCTTTTTTCTTTCATATGCAGCCAATTTTCTTTTATATTCATTGAAAATTTTTTTCATTTCACGCATACGATTCATCATTTCTTTACATTTATCTTCCGACGATAGTGATAGATCAATAGGTGTAAGAAAATTAAAACGACTTATTGGTTTATAACTATTCAATAGTTCATAATCAACTGGTTGTGGTTTACTGGTAATTATATTTGCTAATGATGATGATGATCCACTAACACCAACATGATGATCATATGATGATGATAATGGATCAAATGATGAGGAATTGTTATTATTATTCGACGACCGTAACAAAAATGGATCATATTGATAATTATTATTGTTCGATGTAGAATATTGATTACCACCACTACGATGTCGACCTATAATCAAAACAATAGAAATTAGGAATCAATGAAATGAAATTTCGAAAAAAATAAAAATACCTCTTGTTTTACAACCAGATTTTTGGCTACCACCACTCGTTGATTGATTATGATGACCTATCGCCGATGATGATTCTGATCTTGTTGGTGTTGTTGGTATTTCTGATTGTGATACAGTACGCATACGGCCACGACGTCTTTTCTTCACTGATGAAGATGGTGATTGATGATGATGATGTATAGGTGAAACAAATGTTTTCTGATTTTCTTTATCATTACGATTATTATTATTATTTGGACTACCGGATGATGAATCATCATCATTTTTCAGATGATCATTCGATGTCGATAGGAGACGTTTACGTGTTGTTCCACTTGAAATTGATGTACCATCACCACCAGTAACTGAGATTGATCCTTTATTACGATCTGATGATGATTTAATAGCAGATGTTGACTGTTGTTGTTGTTGATTGCCAACGCCACTATTATTACCGGACATTAAAACACATCTTGATGGTGCATTATTTTTATTTTGATTTTCACCATCATCCATACTATGATCATCACCATCTTGGGATGATTCTTGTGATGATAAATTATTATGATGACGATGATGATAATGATGGTGACCTGATAATTTTGATGATTGACGATTACGACGTTGTTTACGTTGTTCCATTGTTGCACGACGTCTTGATGTTTGTTGTTGTGTTGAACCACCAGCACCCACACCAGGTACGGTTCCAGAAACATTTGAACGTTCCAATGTTCGATGACGTTTACGAAGTTGTTGATGATGATCACCATCATTGCGATCATCATCATCATCATCATTGAAATCATCTTCAAATTCATCAACATCAGCTTCATTACCAGCTGTTATATCTAATTCATCATCCAATTCATCAATATCCAAATCATCATCATCATCTTCATCATCATTAATTTCATTAGTTGATTTTTGCTGATTAGTTCCTAATACTAATGAAAATCTATTACTTGAAGATGATTGTTGTTGTTGTGGTGGTGGTGGTGGTGGTTCAAATGCTGAACGTCTTGAACCAAATTCTTTATTATCATTATCATCATTACTAATGGCCGACAGTGGTATGGTTGCCGTAGCGAATGGACTTCTAGATGTTGAAGGTGGTGGTGGACTTGCTGGTAATGTTTCCGAACACAATAATGGATTCGTTTCTACGGGTATCGATGATGATGATGATGATTCAATAATTTGTGTTGATAATTCCAGTTGTTGTTTTGCTATTTCGACTTTGATTGGTGTGGATTGTTTAGGATCATCAGGACTGAATTTTGTATCATTTTTATTACCATTTTCTGTTTCATCGTCATGATTATCAGCAGCTTGACCACCACTAGCACCATTATCATCATCATCTTCAGCAACAATTAATTGTCCAGGTGAATCACGATCTCCATCACTTTCATCCAATTGTTGTTGTTGTTGTTGTTCAACATCACCTGATCCAGTGGCACAAGTTCCATATGATGTTGATGATGTTATAGTAGCTGAAAGTATATCAACTACTTCTTGATCTTCATTTAATGATGAAGACATTTGTCGTTGTTGTGAATCATCTTCATCGATAATTTCCATAATTTTCTCATCACCACTATTGGAACATTGTTTTGAGTTTGACATTTCATTATCTACAACTACATTATCATTTTCTTCGTGTTTAATATGAATTTTTTCATCTTCTATTTTAGTGGTCGACGACGAAGTTATTGTAGCAACCAATGCTGATGCTATTGTGTTGATTGTAGCGGCAGTAGTAATAACATTTGATGATGATGATGATGATGATATAGAAAGCGATGATGGTGATTTTGCCTCTTTATCTATTTTATCATCATTTCGAGCCAAATCGGATATTATAAAACTTTTATACATTTTCATTGGAGATTTCCGATCTTCAGTGGTTGTTATGTGATTCTTATTGTCATCATCATCGATGAAATCATAAGCATCACTTTTATTATCTCCAATGGTCTGTTTCACTTTTGATGATTTTATTTGTTCCGTTTCCATTGTTGTTGCTGTAGTGGACGCTTCATTAGCTACTGTATCTAATGATTGTATTAATTTTCGTCGACTACTTTTGGTTGTAGTTGTCGTCGTCGTTGTCGTAACGGTAGTTTCATCAGTTGAAATAATTTTCGAATCTTGATTTTTATTATTTCCACCACCAATAGAATCTTTTCGATTTGATCGTTGTGATGATGAATCATCATGATCTGGTTCATATTCATGTTCATTTCGTTTTGATTTATTCGATGTTCGGGATGATGATTCTGTTGATTTGGATGATATGGATGATGTTCGTTTTGATGTCGATGGTGTTTGTCGTTCATGCGTTTTTTGTTGTTGATAATCATTTTTCATTGATAATGATGATGTACGTCGACGACCACTTGTTAATGTTGGCTGCTGTTGTTGATCTTCGGTTTTCATTCTACTCGGTGTTGTTGTTGTTGTTGTAGTTGCCACAATAACAGAATCTTTATTCTCCTCTTTAATTCTGGTTCGTTTTGTTTCAGAAATTGATGATGATTCTGTCGAGGTCGATGATCGACCACCAACAGTAGATGAATTTTTCGGCTGATCAGATTTACAACCTTTACCATCGAATGTAGTTACTTTATCACCACTATTATTAGCGGTCCAAGATTTTCGTTGCTGTCCAGTTGTGGTCGACGATCTACCAGCTGGTAGATCTTCTGTATCCGATGTCGAACGTTTATTTATTACGTTTGTCGCTGTTGCTGCTGCTGATGTTGTTGTTTGTGATGAATTGACCGTTGTTTTACTATTACGTTTATTTCTTGCACGTTTTGGTGGATATTCTCCTTGTAATACTTTTGTAATTTTTAATGTATTTATCCATTCATCATATCGGGTACTCCAACCATGATAATGAACATAAAAAATTGGATGTGAAAATTTTTGATCAATTTTCAATACTTTTGCACGAAATATTTCCATTTCACGTCCTTTTCCATACAATACTTCCAGGGAATCATTGATTTTAATATTTTTCGTATCTGGTTTACCATTTTTACGCATAAATTCTTCATATGGCAATAATAATTTCTTATCACCTTCTTTTATCGATACCATTTTTCCGGCAAATGATGAAAAATCTAATCCAGGTCTTTCAGTCGTCACAAATTTTCGTCTTCGTTCTATGTAAAAAAAAATTGGTATTGCCCCCAAACAGGAAGCAACGGTAAATAGAAAAAAATCATTACCACAGATGTTTATCAGGCAATTACTTCACTTACTTCTTTCTTCCATTTTCTCTTTCAAAGCTGATGATGATGATGATTGTGTAATTTGTTTGGCGGTAGAGTATTCTGGATTATTCGATGATGATCCACCAGAACCAGAGGATTGAGATGATTGTTCTGACGGCTGTTGTACTGCTAATGTTGTTGTTGTCGTCGTCGTGGTGGTCTCAGTGACATTCGTAGTTGACGACGATCCAATTGGCTGTTCATCATCTCCTCCACTTTCTACAGCACTTGAAGTTGAAACCATATTTTTATCCGAAGATTTATTTCGACCACCACTAGTTGTTGATGATGTAATAGTTATAGTATTACCACTTATTGCAACATCACCACCAACACCGCTACTATTATATTGCTGATTTGCTTGACCTGAAGAAGCTAAAGATTGATTATCTATCTGTTTATTCGATATCGATGATGACGATGAAGAAGATGATGATGAAATCGAACCTTTTCGACCACCACTATTACCGGTCATTGTTGCCATAGTGATCGGTGTAGGAATTACCGATGCTATAGCTGTTGATGTTACAATTGTCGATGTTGTTGTTACAAAAACAGTCGTTGTTATTGTCGATGATAACGATGGTGGTGGTGGTGGTGGAGGAGGTGGTGGATTACTTGTGCATGAACTAACAGAATTCAAACGTGAACGTTCTTTTTCACGTTTACGTTCACCTCTAGATGGCCTTGCATTTGTTGTACGTACAGTATCGATCAATACGGTTGCCGGTCCTAATTTACTATGTAATTGAAGAAATGGATGGAGATAATTTTTATAAATGGATTTCAATTTTACAATAGCCGATTCACGTTCCGATTGTGTATGTTGTTGATTACTGCCAACACCAAGTTTATTAATAATATGCTTCCAACGATTACGGCTATTAACACGATTTAAACCACCAAGTTTATGGACGATTTGATATAATCGATAAAGATTCAATTGTTCACCCAGAACAGATGGACATTCATTGATAGGTGTACCACGATCATCCCAAAATTTATACAATTTCGCTACAAATACATCACGTTCTTCTGATTGTTTTTGCTGCCGTCGTTGTCGTTCATGTGGATCTTCATCATCGTCATCATCATTATCATCTATATCAGAATCATCAGATTCTGAACTATTTGAATTATCTGAATCATTATTATTTGAATCATCATCATCATCATCGATACTTTGTTGTTGACTATCATCATCATCATCGTCATCATCTTCATCGTCATCATCATCTTCATCATCATCATTTTGGCCAAAATTTGAATCTTTTGTCAATGTATCATCATCATCATCATCGTCACCACCATCATTTTCAACATTCATCATCATTGATGATGATGATGATGCTGATGAATTTGATTGTTGTTGAATAACAATATCCATATCGTCCCAATTTGATGGAAATTTTGATGATTCTAAATACGTTAATGCTTTTTCAATTGCTTGTTGTAATTCGATAGAATATTCGTTATTTCGATATGAAGACCGTATTGTATCACGATCAAATTCTCGTGCATCTTTTTTACATACATCATAATAACGGTCATCACGAAATGATCTTACTTTATATTCAATCATTGTCATTTGATTATTATTATCTTTCATCGATGATCGGCTATTACTTCCGCTACTACAATTACTACCACCACCACCGCCACCACCACAACTTTCGGTTGAAATAGAAACTGAAACAACATATGCTGGAAACCAGATGTCTTTATTCTTGAAACCACGTTTATCACCATATTCGACGCAAACAACTTTTCCAACATCCGATGAACGTTGTTGTTGTTGTTGATTCAATGATGTTGTCGAAGCTGCCGATATTTTTGATTTTCGTTGTGATTTTTTAATCGTTGATGTTGTTGATGATGATGTCACCTTTGGTGTTTCATTTCGATTACTTGTTGTTGTTGCTGTTGAATCATCAGAATTATTATCTATAGATTGTTGTTGTTGCTTTCTTCGTGAATGATGTTTTTGATGATAGGGTGAACTAAATGATGTGGATTGCCGTGCACGACGACAACGTCGTACTGGATTGACAAAATGTTCAGGGTTCGTCAATGGTAATTGATCTAATGATTCACTTTCGGAATAATGTTTTCCCGATTTCAGACAAAGTGATGACCGTTTCAATGTTGCTTCATCACCATCATCGAATACAACAGTATAGAGGCTTTGATCTAAAATCTTCTGTATAGTGGCTGGTATTGAATGTGAACTATTCGAACGTTTCACAATGACTTGACCACCGGATCTGATCGAGCCACTTTCAACTTCATTGTCCGATATTGTTATCGCTGATGTTAATGGTTTTATTGTTACTTTTAATTTTAAAATACGATTTACTTTTTTTATTCGTGCTTCACAGAATGCACCTTTGTATTTGGCACTAACTTCAGTGCCAATGGATAAAACATTTGGCTCATCGTTTGACTGAATATTCATTTTTGTTGTTCGAAACATCGGAAAAAAATATAAAAAAATCATTAGATTAAATTCACGCGAAAAATTGTTAGCTTACCATCTTCATTTGTACGGTATTTTGAATGGATGATATATCCACCAGAAACAAAAAAACGAAAACAAAACACAAAAATTCGAAAAATTTGTTTGATCTTCACCTATAAGATTCACATCTGGACATTAATGATGCACAATGAATTTTCGGAAACATCATGTAAGAAACAAAAAAAAAATTGATGAAATTCCTTAACACACAATCTCAATAAAGTGAAGATGGAGAGAATCGAAGAATACATGTGAATGAAACAAACCCACGAACCAAAAAAAAAAAAAAATAAAAAAAAAGATGAGCCAAATTTTAATACAGTAATACCCCGCTTAACGCTGGATTTCGATTGGAGCTGTTTTTTTTTTGCCTTATTACATACATTGTATATATGAATAGAAAAAAAAACTCGCTTAACGCTGTCGGTTTCAATATAAGATGGCTGTTTCGATTTTTGGCTTATTAAGCGGGTTATTACTGTACATATTAACAACAAAGAAAGTAACGCCGCCTGGCATCAAGTTTTTAAAACTTAAATCAAAAAAAAAAACAATCAACCAATGAAGAATTTATGATTAGCACCGCCCACACGACCACTAACTCCTCCTCCTCATCATCAAAATTCAATGTGTCCGTTCATAAATGATGTTTTTTTATATTCTTTCAAAAAAAATGGCAAATTTTCAATACAATTTGGAACCAAAAGAAAAAAAAATGATTATAAAAAATCAGTTTTGGGCGCCAAAAAATTCAACGACAAAAATATTGAACACGTTCAATTGTTTTTCGTTTTTTGGCATATAAATTCCGTTTAAATTCAGCAACATCTTCTGCGCTGATTGTTTTGCAATTTTCTTGACATCGATCTAGAAATTTTTTCAATTCTTGTTTAAAATGTTCAATACCTTCTGCCAATGCTATCTCTTGAATACGATTCCATTTAGGTCCGGATACTTTTCGTTGATTTTGGTGAAAATAAACAGCAAACATATCACGTGGATTTGTTATATATTCAACACCATTATCATTATACATCTGTAGACATTTACTGCAACGGCAAATACGTAAACGCCAATCTAATGGTAGATACATTGTATGACATTTATCCAACGATATTTTATCATCTTCGCATAGATGTTTGGATTTTATCATAGCCAACAGACATTCTTGGTCATTATTTGATTTTAACAATTTTGACAATCGATCAGTTAGTGTATCGCAAAATTGATCCAATTCTTTATCCAATGTTTCTTCATCATCACATTCATTGAAAACAAATTGGCCATCCATTTGATAATAGACAAGAAAATCTAATCGTCGTACACATGTCATACAAATCATATCAGCATATCCTTTGATTGGTTGAACATCTAGATGCTGTCAATTTAAAATTATCTCGGAATGAAAACGAAAACCAAATTTTTTGAGAAGAAAAAAAAACATACCGACTGATGGAACCAATCTTCACAGATGCCACATTGAATCATTGTATCGTCAAAATCTTCGCTAGGATATGGTAATTCACATGTACAATAAAGACCTTTAAAATTATGATTATATTGATTTGTTTCATTGTGGCCAATTTTCTGAAAAACGAAACAAAACAAAACAAATCAAATGAATGAAATTATTCAATAGAATAGATGGATGGAAAAAAAAGTTACCTCAAAAAGTTTACATTTAAGATTGGCAAATTTTTCATTACCACAATCACAACGAAAATTTCTTTTAGTATAAAGTTCAAATAGATCATGACCTTTGTGGCAATTTTCTGTACAAGCTAAACATATACCAGCCATATATTTTTCACCATCAGATGATAAAGGATCGATATTCATTTCACATGTACTACATGCATACAATGGTTGACGGATTAAATCATCCTAGGTTAGTCAACAAAAAAAAAAAAAAATAGAATTGAAATTGAAAAATTTCCACAAAAAAACAGCAAATTTTTCACATACATCAAGATATGTACAATTATTTTCATCCGAATTTCCAAGTATTCCATTGACAGCTTTCACTTGTTCAATTTGTTCATTCCATGAACAACAAAAAGTTTCAAAATCAACTTCTGTATCGGATTGTTCATCATCATCTCCTTTAATATCATCGATTTTTCTTTTCAATAACAATGATGATGATGATGATGATGATTGTTCTTCTTGATACTTTTTATCATCATCATCATTATTTTGTTCATTATTTTTCGATGTACTTGGCTGCACTGATGATTGATATTCTTTATCTGGATGTGAATTTTGCTGTTCGGAATTCATCATATATAATTTTTATTTGCGAAAAAAATGAATTTATGTTGAAAAAGAAATTTCGTGACGGTTGACAAAATTATTTTATTTTTTTGCAAAATAAAAACTCATAACGTTCATAAAAAACGTATAATCGTATACACAATAACTAATAATTTATATACTGCTACTACAAAACGAAATGTGTCAGGATAGCTAGTCCCGCCCTTTTTTTGTATGATTTAAAATAGCACATGTATTCGAATGGTAGTGGCAAAAAAAAATAACAAACAGACAGATAATGACGAAGAGGAGGAGGAGGATTTTTCTGTCAATTAATTCATCCATTTTGGTTGGTTGGTTGACTGGCTGGCTAGCTGGCTGCTGCATCGATAATAGCGGCTGGTTATGTGGATATATTGTTTCGAATGTCTGAATTGATGGTTGAACAAAAAAAAAAAAAAAAAAACGAGCCATAGAAAAATAAAGCGATTCTTTGCTGTGTATAATGTGTGTGTGTGTGTGTGTTTGTTAATCATATCGTCGGCCACATCTATTTAATTTTTTTTTGTTTTGTTGAAAGTATAACAAATTTTAAAAATTTATAAATTCTACATTCAAAAATATCAATTTCATTTTGAACGTATGTCATTTTCAACAATATAGAATTTATAGATTCTTTTTATTATTACTTGAAAAAAATTTGGCTTCGTGGCCATTTTTTCATTGTTGTTGTCGTTGTTAAATTCCGGCTTTCATCATCATTCTCAGATATTTCAAATCTGAATATGACAACTTGATCGGAAATAATTTTCTGTTGAATAAAAAATGAAATCAATTTCATGTTTGTAAATATTGCCGACATCATCAACAATTAGCTATGACTGATGAAGTTAGTGAGAAAAAATCAATATCCGATTCATCATCATCGAAATCAAATTCTTCAAACGCTACAAAATTATTGGATAAAGAGAATGAAATTGATAAACCGGCAATAACAATAATGGCTACGAATGATATGAATGAAACATTAGTAGTAGCCAGATCATCACCAACATCGCCACCACCATTATCATCGACAGTACCATTATCGAATGTTGATATTAATGTAAATGGTGAAGAATCAAAATCGCAACCAATATCGATTGTATCAACAACAAAATCCTGTGATGATGTTGACAACGACGAGGATGAAACAACCAAACAAATGGATCATCCAAACAATGATGATGGTGATGTTGACAAAAATTCCAATCAAATGGGCGATGAAATAATTGAAAATGATGATGAAGAAGAAAATGAACTACCTAAAGAAGAAGTTGAAAATGATCCGAATTTTGCCATAATTTGTTCATTTTTAGAAAAATTTGGTCATTCTTTAGAGTTAAATTATTCAATTAAGCATTTAAAGACAATGTTTGAAGATTATAATAAAGGTATTCTGGTGGTATTCGTTGTTTCCATTATTTAATTGTTTTCTCGTTTTTTTTCTCTAGTTCGTCCCGATTTAATCGATTTACATATAAAACTATTGCGTAAACGTCGAAAATATATCAATAAAGAAAAATGGGAAAAAGCATTGATGCGTTTCTGTGCTGAATATTCAAATATTGATGCCTGGGAATTGGAACATTTTGGTTATAGGAATGCAAAACTTTCTCTACGATTACGAATTTTTCTACGGTTATTGGAGGCAATGTTTGATTTTAATCAAAAATTTAAAAGTGAATTAAATTCCACTGTCGAAACATCATCATTACGCATACCGCCTATTGGTCGTGATCTTATCGGTTATACGTATTGGTATCAATTGGATTCGGATCTCAATTTTCGCCTTTATAAAGATGAACCTGATGAAGAGAATTCGTGGTCGTTAGTTTCACGAAATCTTCCTGAACTAAATGAATGTATACAGGATTTAGAAAAACAAAGTATTGATGATTTTAAACAAATGTCTACACCGACCACCGAAGAAAGTGTTAGTAATCCAGCTAGCCAGATTCCAGCTAAAATTATAAACGATCAAGATGATGATGATGATGATGATGGTGAAAAAGACGAAAAAATAGAGCAACAACAACAACAACAACTTAATCAAGACGATGAAATGAATGAAGAACCGGAAAAAACAGCTACTTCACCAAGTCCTAAAATCGAAGAACAATCAGAAGAAAAACAGCAATTGCCATCATCACCGGTTAAAATGGAAATTAAAACGGAATACATGGATCATAATGATGATGATGAATTAAACGATGTCCATGATGATGAAGCAAAAAATGACAAGGATGTGCAATCAACAGAATTCACATCATATGATCCTGAAATTAAATCAATTTATGAATCGATTGTCGATGAAATTGTAAAAGAACATCAAGAAAATAATGATTATGATGATGATGGCGATGATAATGAAAAACAACATGAAACAACCAAATCGAATAGAGGCAATTATCGTGGTGGCGGTCGTCGTCGTGGTAGACGTCGTGGTGGCCGATGGTCAAATAATCGGCGAAAAACAACATCAACCCTTTCGGCCATTAAAGAGGAAGATGATACATCCACAAGCAAAATTAACTTAGAGATAGTGAGTGAAGAAAATGCTGCCGAATCTACTGAAAAACAAATGGCAGAAAATAACAATCATGATAATGATGAAGAATCGAAATCGGCATTAAAGAAACCGTCTGCTCGAAAACGTCGTAGTGAATTAGATAAACTCAAAGAAGATTTTGCCGAAGGATTACAAGCTAAACGTTATTCACGACGAATACAAGCATTACAGGAAAAGAAAATAATTGAAATGCAAGAAGAACAAAAGCGTTTGGAAAAAGAAATGCAAGAAAAACGTCGAAAAAAAGAAGCAGCAATGGCAGCAAAAGCAGCGGCTGCATTAGCCGCACAATTAGCTTGTGATAAATCAAATGATCTTGATGATGATGTTGGTGATGATGATAATGATAATGATAATGATAATGATAATGATGATGATGATGATAATGATAGCGATGATAATAGTGATGATAGTGAAGATCGAAGCCAAAAATCGAAAAAACAAAGAAGACGCAAGAAAAAAGCAACGGTAAGTGGTCAATTTGTTTTTCATGTTGATTTTGATTTTAAATTTATGAATTATTTTCGATGTAGAGTGATGATGATTATCAACGCGATTCCGGTGAAGATGAAAAAACGAAAAAGAAACGTAAACGAAGGAAAAAAGGTGGTCGTAAAGGTGCAAATCCATGGGAAGATGATTCCGACGATTCTGAAGAACATGCTGAACATGTTTATGAAGAAGATTATTATGATGAATTTATGCATGATGATGACGAACAGCTTCGATTTGATGATAATGGTGATAATGAAGATGAATTTGCTTGTGAAGAAATCGATCCAGAAGATGAACCCGTTATCATACGACGTGCTCGAACGGTGAAAAAATGTAAGTCGTTATTATTTCCATTATTGCGCATATAATGATTTGATTTTTTTTCAGCCAAAGATGATTGCAATGATGATTTTCTTGAAAATTATGTAAATGATGATAAACCATGCGGTAAATGTGGTAAATATGACAATCCACATTGGGTAAGTGCTGAAAGAAAAAAATGAATTTTTGTTTTTTAATTTGGAACTAATTTTTCTTGTTTTCGAAAGATTCTTCTTTGTGATAAATGTGATGATGGATATCATACTTCTTGTCTTCGACCACCATTATTTCTTATACCAACGGGTGATTGGTTTTGTCCACCTTGTGAACATGTACGTTAGAAATGTTTTTATGATTTTTTTGTTATTTAAAAAAAATTTTTCAACTCTTAATTTTTAGAAATTATTAATTGGAAAACTTCAAACCGAATATCAACGTCTAACTGAAGAACTTGAACAACGTGCTATTGAAAAACAAAAATTGCGAAAACGTTGGCGTTATGGTCATTGTGAAATTAGTGCCGATAATATTCTTGAAGGAGAAGAACAAATTAATGTGGATGAAAATGGTGAATTAATTGTTGATCAAGAACAACAACAACACAATGATGGTGATGATGATGAAGTGGAAGAGAGAAAGAAAAAGACACAACATCGTAAAGGTGTTCGTAGACGACGACCAAATGGATGGATACGACAAACAGATGAGATTGCTGATCTACTCTATTCGAATGATGAAGATTCACGTGGTTTTATCGTCGATGATCATGATAATGATGATGAAAGAGAAAGAAGACGAACAGAATCGAAAAATCGTAAAAGAAAATATCGTGAAGAATATAGTGATGATGATGATTCTTTGGATGAAGAAGAATCAGTTGAAAATTCCGAAATTAGTGATTCTGAAGATGAAGTTGCCAAATGTATTAATAATGATAATGATGATGAAGATGAATATCGTAGACGAAAGAAAAAGAAACATCATCGGGATAAACATATTGATATAAATGATTTTTCACGTTCTGGACTGAAATTACGATCAGCGCGTAAACGAAAGCCAATAAGTTATATATTTAAAGAATATGATGATCTTATCAAATCAGCCATACTGCAAGAAGAAGATGAAGCTGAAGGCTATGTTTATGATGATGAGGGTGGTGGTGGCGGTTGTGGTGATGACGATGGAACAGCATCACATCCACGTAGTAAAGGAAAAGATATCAGCAATATTCTCGAACAAGCAGATACAGAAATGCCAGATTTCAGTATTAATCCATTTGAAACAAAAACAACAGATGTTGTTGAACATCATGATGATGTTATTAAATCTGAAAGTAATAATGACACAACAGATTCGGCCATTGTTAAACCGGTATTAGATAAAGCTAATGATGACGAATCTTATGATCAACAAGATGATGAGGATGAAGTAACTGGCCAACGGAAAAAATTGACGACGAATAACCGAAAGCAACAAAAACAGAAAAAAAAGAAAAGTCTAACAAATCTAGATTTTTCTGATGATGATGATGACGAAGATCATGCATCGGATGAAGATTTTCGCATGGCTGATGATGATGAATTTGAAATGGATGAAGAATTAACCGAAGTAGATGATGATGATAATCAGGAAACTGAAATATCAGAATCAGATTCTGAACCATCAGGTCGTCGTCGTCGATCATCACGTATACAACGGAATTATTCATTTAAATCGGATCGAAAAAAGAAAAATAGTCATATTAAAAAGCAAAAAATTAAGAAAAAATCATCAGGTGGAAGACGACGATTTTTAGTTGATTCAGATGATGAAGACGATGATGATGATATTACATCCGAAGAAGAAGAAGAAGATGAGGATGAACTTAGTGATGGTGATGGTTCATATTCGGATCAAAGTTCTGATTATGCACCACGTGTACGACGTGCTGCACAGAAAACTAAACGTTTTAGTTATCGTGAAGATAGTAGTACAGCTGATGATGATGATGGTTATGGAGCCATTGATGATTATCCACCACCGGCAACAAAGAAAAAAGATAAATATCAAGAGGATGAAGATTATAAAGAAGATGATGATGGTGATGATGATGAAACGAATAGAAAAGCATCTAATAAATCGATTCATTCGAAACAAACAGCAGCAACAACAATAACAGCTGCCGAACCAAATCCTAAACTTACACCAAACATTCTAACTTATAGCCGTGATCGTCGCGATGAAAATGCTGTTATGAGTAATAAACGAAAAAAACAGTCAATCATTTCCGATGATGATGATGATGATTGTGATGATAATGATGTAAACAACAAAGGTGATAATAAACATCAGCGACATGAACAAGATGCATTTGATAAATTGGCGACTAAAAAAAGTAAAACGAATGATGATGATACAGTTTCTCTTCCACAACCGCCAAATGTTGAGGGTGATAATGGTGGAAATAATAAATCAAATGATAAAGATATAACTACAATAATTGAAAAAGAATCGAAACTTCCTGTTACAACTCAAACACCATCAGCACAAGTAGTAGTTCCATCTGTTCCAACAACGACAACAGCCACGATAAAAACAGATCCCCTAAATTCAATACAAAAAATGAATTCAAAATTCGCTGCCGATATTAATCATCCATCGATACAACCACTTCCACCACCATCATTATCAGGTGGCCCACCTGTGACACAGCAGTTATCACCACCACCACCTGTATCAACAACGGTTCAAATTTCTTATCCACATCCACATTATCAACAACCACCAATACGATCTCCATATCATCCGCCTGTTACAACTGCTAATACTGCTGTTGCGCCTGGACATTATGCTCCACCACCTGGATATCCGTCCCAAGTACATGCCCAACCACCACCACATGAATATCCACCACCACAACAGTATTTGACACGTCTGCCACCACCACCATCACACTCATATCAACATCAATATCCACCACATCCGCAATCATCGATACGATCAAATTTACCACCACCGCCTCATCCGCATCAATATTATCCACAACCTCCTGTCCGATATCCTGGTCCTCTTACGGTTGTATCGACACCATCTGCTTCTCCAGGTCGAGTTAGTGATGGAAAAGATGATCCAAATTATACACTGACTAATTTGGATTCATACAGCGGTTCAACTACCTCCAAACCGCAGAGCTATCCGTCAACATCAAATTATTCACCACGACCTCCACCAACCAATTATGGTGGACAGCCGCAAACACTCAATCGATCACCACCACCAAAAATACTCAATCTTGATGCACCGAGAAATTCCTACCCTACAAATAAACATCCAGCAGGACATCCGCCACCACCACCATCACATCATTATTGTCCACCTGGCCATCATGCTTATGATCATAATCTGGTTCCACCACACTCACATCCTGATTATTACAACCAGTCACATCATCATTCTCCACAAGTTGGACCACCACCACCACCACCCGGTTATTATGGTGGTCCACCTCCTCCTCCTCCTGGTTCGATTCATCCACACGGTTCTCCATTACAACGTATGCCGCCACATGTTTCTCCCACATACCCATCACAAGCACCACCACCACCACCTGTTCATTATATGTCTCCAAGAAATGTATCGCCTCGACATCAAACATTACCACCATCATCTTATCCTGCGCCACCGCCGGTTTCAAATAGCTTGCCTCCGTCACCGACCGCTATTAGGCCGCCATATTCTCCATCTGGTCATTATTCATATCCTCATCAGCCTGGGCCACCACCACCACCACCTCATGGATATCATTCAGCATCTTATCCACCATATCCGGTAACAGCATCAAATGGTGGTTTCATGATACAAAATCTTTTGCATAATAATCCATCACCAGCAGCTCTTGCAGCAACAACAACGATGGCACTGACTAGTACAACTGCTTCTGCTACAAAGCCAGTATGCGCGGTTAAATCGGCGCCAAAAGCTACAAAGTCTACTCCCAAAACAAAAAAATCTTTAACGGTTGTTTCAGTTGATTCGGCCAAACTTGATTCAGACATCATACCAGCTTCCAGTGTTGCTAAACAAACTGCAAGTAAAGCAACCAAAAGTCGTAAAAAATCAAACGATACGAAAAAAGCCGATACAACAAGCAGCTAAAACAGCTGATTCTATGATCTGTCTATTTTCACATTCTCAAATTCTCAATTCCCTAAATTTAATCTTATGTATAGTTTCTCATATACTCCATTATTATGTTATTGAAAAAAAAACAAAATTTTGTACAAAATTTATTGTTTCAATTTGTATACTTTTTTCATGATTCAAAATCAAACACAAACACATCAGACTCATTATCATTTCAACGGTGTCTCATTTTCAAAAAAAAAATATCAACAATTAATTACAATCGGAAAACAAATATATAAAAAGAGAATTCTGTAAATGTCTATATTATTTATATGATGAATAATTTCTAATGAATGAATCATCTATTTTTAATTGAAATGTTTCGATGAATTACTATTTGAGTGTGTGTATTTGTTTGTTTGGCAATATTAAAATATCCGAAATTATGTTGGTGGTGGATGGCCCAATACACGAAATGTATAAAACAAACAAATCGAATGTCCATCGAGAGTTAATTTCCAATGTCCATCGAGAATTTCTTTAGCCAATACAAAATCATATTGATGAATTCATGAATGATGAATAATTCACAATGTGAATTTTATATTATTAAATTCTGATATCTATCATTGAATGAAAAGCATTCTTGTCAACCAAAAGAACGAAAAATGATGACGAAAAAAAAATCCATTATCAAGCCAAGCCAATACGAAAAAAAAGTTATAATTAGAATGTCGATATTTCATTCATTTATTCATTTCATACAGAGTCGAAAAAAAAACAAAACAGACGAAATATTCTAAAATAAAAATTTTGACATATATGCTTCATAGCAACAGCTGAGAGAAAATAATCAACCATCATCATCATCATTATCATCATCAAGGGCATTGTTGAGTTATAAGCATTCATTGATCTTGCCGCTTTTGTGTTGATTAGATATGATTAAATTTTTGAAAAGTATGTATCTATTTTGATGTTTTTATTGACTAAATTTTTTCTATTTCTATCCGTTTTAGATATAAAATTTACTATCGGTGTCATATCGACTATTGCATTAATTTTATCGGCATTTCGTTTCGAAACTCTTGATACAAATGATGATGATTATTTCGTTACATCAACATCAACCGCTAATCCAATGGCAATCATAGATAAGAAAATATTGGATGCAATGTCAAAATTTAATCATAATCTCCGTCATCTACAATTGAAAGGCAAAGAAACATCGGCACGTCATACGGATTGTTCACGATTATTACCAGATTTTTATGATGCCATTAATGCAGCAACCAAAATTAATAACGAATTTCGTAAATTACTTTCATTATATAAACAACAACAATCGTCAATAAAGAATGATAAATCAAAACGGTCATCATCATCGGAACGACGTGGTCTTAGAAAAAATTCCAAAACCATTTCCTATTCCATACAGATTGGATCAAAAATCTATGTTATGAGTTTCTATTGGCCACGATTAATCGAAGCATTTTTTGGTGCCGATGTTGATTAACACAAACACATGGTGAACATTCATTATTGTTTCATTTGATTCACTCCCGAGAATTTGTTGAAGAAACCAAAAAAAAGGAGAGACCACCAAAGAGAGGGAGTAATGAGACTCATGTACATCAATTTAATCATCTAGGCCAATTAAATTCCGATTCGAATTCCCCATGAAACCGATATATTAGAAATGGAAAAAAGAAGTGAACCTTCATATAGCTCGAGGTGGTTGTTGTCCGATCAACCATTTGAATATCATATTTTTTGCCCAATGAATTTGTTAAATGTCTTAAATGAATTCGAAAAATGATAATTTTTCAATGGAAAATAAAATAAAACAAAAATTTATTTAACAAAATTTAGTGTGATAGTTCGTTTGTTTTTGTTTTTTTCAGTCTTATCATATGATTTGATGATGATCAATAAAATTCTCTCGTTCAATTCCCAAATTGACAACTTTTCATCTGTTTTTTTTTTCGATCAATTGTCAAAAAAATCGAATTCAAAACAAAAACAAAATTCAATTCACAAAGGATCATCATCAACAACAACAAGGTTTTTTTTCAGAAACCAGAATTTGTCAATGTTTGTGTGTGGGTGGTGTATAACAATAATAAATATATAGTGAATGTAGCGAAACGATTAATGATTTCCCAAATAAATAAACGGAACATGTACTTATATATAGATTTTTCTCAAAAAAAAACAAACAAGTGGGTGT
Source organism: Dermatophagoides farinae (assembly GCF_024713945.1). Lineage (NCBI taxonomy): Eukaryota > Metazoa > Arthropoda > Arachnida > Sarcoptiformes > Pyroglyphidae > Dermatophagoides > Dermatophagoides farinae. Next base: position 324,500 of record NC_134685.1, on the reverse strand, counting down.
GTGAGTGTGTAAACAACAACAACAACAACAACAAGGGAAACAAGAATCGTAAATTAAAATCAATCAAATCATGAAAAGAATGAATTCTTTTTTTTCTTTTGGTTGTTTAATTTGAATTTTTCTTCTCACTTAATCTCAGTCTATATGAAATCCGTACATTTTGCATCGTCATCGTCGATAAATTGAAATCGGATTTTTTTTTTTGAACAAAAAGATTTCTTCTTGAGAACAATATAAAATTACTGGTCATTGTGTGTGTTGGAAATTAAAAATTTGAAAATAAAATGAACTAAAAAAAAAGTATTCAAAAAATCTTCTGTCTGTGTTGTATTTTCATTTTTGGATGATGAATAAAGGGCTGTGTTATTAAAATAATTGAATTTTGTGTTTTAGTAAAAATAAAAATTGGAAAAAAAATGTGAACAAAGAAAGAAATCGATACACATTTGAACCTTTTTGGGTGTGTGTGTGTTGCATGGTGGAATGAATTTAAATAGAACAGATATTTAAAAAAAAATTTGGAACAAAAGAAAATTTGAACCCCATATACAGTTTGGTGATTGGAAAAAAAATTGAAAAAAAATTCCTAAACTAAACTAAAATAACACTGATAATGAGAGCTGAGTAGTCGTTGTTGATAATAATATTGATGAAATTTTGGAGCTAAAGGTGTCATTGTGTGTGTGTGTGTGGTGTGTCCAAATAATCAATATTTGATTAAATAATAGTTTTATCACAATTGTAAGCGAAAAAAATCTCTAATTTTTCGTCGTCATTGTTGTTCATTGTTTTGTCGAAGAAACGATAAATGGTCGTCTTCAAACACAAGCAATGGTTGATTGTTTTTAAAATTGGCTGTTGTTAATTGATCGTTTATCATCTTTACCAAACCAAACATTTATGATTTGCATTTGATTTCGTACCAATACGGCATCCGAATGTATCTGCAAATGGTTGATAATTGCTAAATGCAACATTTACCCTAATGAAGGTTTGAAAAAAATTCGGAAATTTTAAGAAATTTTGCGATAAAATAATAATTGACAAACCTGGCTTCCGATGGACTATGACTATCGGTATCTAGACGTGTTTTGAACATTTCCGGTGAAGATTTACTACACCAATTCTATTGAAATAAAATTGAATGAGTTTAAATGAAATATTTAGAATATTATCATTTACCATAGCAGCAGCAATCCAGAATAATTGCCGTGATGTATAACGAAGACCGGGTAATAATAATTCTTCACCAAATTTCGAAACATATTTTTCATATGCTTGATATGCTTCTTTAATGGCACCATTATCGGCAATATTTTCTTTCAATGTAAGATCACCATTTATTTGCAATTTTCTTGGCAACGAATATTCACGATATTGTTTCACCATACATTGTGCCTTTTCATTATAATGTTTTTTTGTTTCATTCTTCCACCAATTACGTGCATTACCAATTTCATCAAATTGTGCACCAATATTATCGAATCCATGTGTAATCTCGTGGCCAATAACATAGCCGATTGTTCCGAAATTCAGATATTGTGGACGATCATGATCATAGAATATATCTCTTAATATGCCGGCAGGTATTACAATAGAATTCGCTTGTGACCAATAAAATGCATTTACATTGGCTGCATTGGAAAAATATTTCCAGCTAAATAATAATGACGATGGAATAATAAATGAGAATTAATGATAGAATGAATCAATAAAAGCAATTGCAAATAATGAAAAACAAAAAAAATAGCTAATCAATTAGTCATTTGTTGTGGTAAGAATACAAAACAAACAGAAAAAAAACTCAGAGCAAAGAATGTGGACAAGAATCGTAAATTAAGAACAGAACAAAAAAACAAGAAAAAATGTTGTTGTTTTAGCTTTCTATGATTTAGATGAAAATTCTAAACATGAAACATCGTTGTTTCGTTTTTTTTTTTGCTATTTGTGCAAAAAATCTAGTACAAACATGAAGATGTTTGTGAATTAATTCAATTTTTACAAATTATTTTCGTGTTCCTGGAACAATTCTTTACACCGACAACCGCAACAACTCAGTTAGACATGATCAATTATAACGGAAAAAACTCGAAAAGCAAAAAAAAAATCTATAAGTGTGTGCTTGTGAGTGTCAAAACCAATATGGTCAATTTTACACTTACTTGTGTGGATCATTACGTTGTCGTAATTTTTTAAATTCATTACGATGTGCCCAAATACGTACACGACGGATGTTTAGCTCAAAATTATCCGGTGTTAATTGCAGCTGATTCATTATTTTAGTCGTTAATGGTGTGGTGGTGATGGTCGGAAAAAATAAAATGGAAAAGAACAATTATTATTACTTGAATCTTGAAACAATAAAGAGGAACAAATTTAACGATTTTTTTCAATGGAACAAAAAAATTTCACATCATCATTCGTGAATGGTATTCAGTGAATGATGATAAATGAATGAAAAAATAAGAACCGGATATAAAAATACAGGAAATTCACAAAAAAATAAATAAACCACATTCATTCAGGATCATTTGTTTTACTTTGTTTATTTTTCCGGTTCTGGAAACGATCAAATTAAATTTATGGGCATCAGATTTCTCACACATATGGGGTCATTTACCATCACACGTCATTAGACACGAGACAAACAAACACGAGAAAGAAAAGAAAACACGAAAAAAAAACAGAAAAAACTTACATCTTTATAATGTTGCTCAACCAATGTATCATTAGCCAATTCAGCCGGATATCCTACAATGGCTTTCATTGCATGTGATTTTTTATATGCATTCTTTTTGGTTTCACCATCCATCCATTCAGTATGATGAAGAATATCTTCAAATTCTTGCTGTATAAAACGAACCATTTCTTTTGCTTTGTCACGTGATGTTTCATTAAAATGATGTTTAATATAATGTGACGAAAGAGCCATTCGCTAGACTACCAGTCAATTGTGAAAGACATAACTTCCAACGTGCCATTTTTTCCGTTATACCGTAAAGATGTTTATTCAGGTTATCTCTCATATCACGCATTACTTTACTGCCGGTACCCAAATTTTGTAATACAACACGCCATAACATATAATTAGCAAGTAATCTACACACCGACAATATGAAGATGTTTTCACGTTAATTAATAAGCGAAATCAAAAAAAATAACACCATTACTTACCTTTTATCATGTTTATTTACAAATGAAATTAGATAATCAATCTGTCCCATATAACGAATATTATCCACCATAACTAATTCTTTTTCAGTGAATTTCAAATCACTACCACCATCATTGTTTGGTAAATCGATTGCAGCATTTACAAAACGTATCCAATCATGTCCCAATCGTGATTGATTTGTGGCAAGTACTTCGCTCTAAATCAATTGATCAAGATGGATAAAAATTGTCAAAATGGTGACAAAAACAAAAACATACAGAGAAACAGTAACAAAAAAAATATACATTTGATCTGGATTGAAAATAAAAGCTTCTGTCTGTTGTTGACAATGACAGATGTCTGGCATTTTTTTTTCTTTATTTCTTCGAGATTTACCTGTTTTATTCATAGTTGTGATTTTAGTAAAAAAAAAATACCTGGCAATTAACTTGAGTGTGTCTGCTACTGCCATGATGATGATGATCATCATCATCATCTATAACTGCACTAAGACTAAATTGATGATGATGTAACCCATTTGGATAAATAGAGCATAACGGTTCAAAGAAAATATTGGAAAAAAATTTACTTTGTTTTTCTGTTGCTGTCAACAAGTTTGTTCAAGTTTTAACTTGAATTGAAACTTGAGACTAAATATCGGAATTTTCAATTTGAAGAAAAAAATTTGAAAAATTTCATATTTTCTATCAAGTTGTTAATACTGTAGAATTAACACACTTAGAGTGACAACGAAAAAAAAAATGTGAATGTTTATTTTACCTGATTGGCAACATCAGCAAATGCTTTCAGATATAGATACCATGATTGTTTCTTTTCACCTTGCATTGGGTCATGTGTAGCATGTGCAATCTGTGATTCCAATGCAATTGTATCCCACATTTCTAATTCAACTTGTGTACGATTTTCTGCACCAAATAACATTGCTGTATCGACCATCAATTGATGATAAACACGTACAGTTGTATGATTTGGTCCTTGCGTGATCAATTGTCTACGTAGACCAAGTGTAGCTTCATCAACCTAATCAATAGATCCATTGAATGATCGATCGATCGATCAATAATTGAATAAAAAATTTGTGCGAGAAAAAGAAAGAAAAACACATCATATAAGAATAGAATAAATAAATCAATTCAATTAATATAAATCAATGGAATAAAATTGTCTGATAATCGAAACAATCAATCAGATCGATATATGATTGATTGATCGATCAATCGAAACAATCATCTATCAAAAATTGATCGATATGTTTGATACATACAAAAATCATATTCCTTGTATTATTCATAACATCGGCAATCACTTTAAATGTGACAAACATTTCAGGTTTAAAACCAATTTGTCGTATTTTCTTTGTTACATTAATCCAATCAAATGATGTTTCATTCCAATTGGCACCTTCCACTACAGGCCAACCACCTAATTCATCCAATGCATTACGTAATGATGTTATGCCTAATTTTTCAATTGCCGACAGATTCATACATGATCGATACATATTTTTCATTGTTTCAATTGCTGGTGTTGTATTATTGGATGTTTCAATTAAATCTACATTAAAAAAATGGTTAAAATTAGCGATTTATAATGAAACACATGCGGGCTCACCTTTTAATTGTATATCTAACCGTTCTCTTGATTGTTCAAAAATCGATATATGACCTGCTTCATCCGGTATCGCAGTACGATGTATCCAGCCACCACAAGCAAAACGATAAAAATCATCACATGGATTAATTGTTTCATCGATTAGATTCAATATTTCTGATGCTATATCAAGTCAAAAAAAGAGAAATTTTAAGTATAAAAAACGAACACTAGAACAGAAATCTTTTCAACAAAAAAAAATTGAAAATTAAATTCAAAAAAAAAAATCAATTTTTCAACACTTTCATCATCATCATCCACGTCAGACAATTGACTTTTTCATTCATTCAATCAGTCAATAAAATCAGTTAGTCAGTCAGTCAGTCTGTTATATTGTTGTTTGAAGAAAAAAAAAACTTTAATCACAATCTTTTTTGTCTGTTTTATTCATTCAAAATCTAAATTGAAATCTAGTTGTTATTTTTATTATCATCATCATCTGACTGATCAACAAATCAAAGCCAAAAGAAGCGAGAAAAAGGCTAAATTCATTCATTCATTCATTGTTCACATTTCACACACAAATAAACCAAAATGGATGTCATTGTGTTTGAGTGTGTGTATGCATGTCGATCTTTTTTCTTCTATCATCATCATCATCATCATTGAATAGAAATTTATTTCAATTCAATTTTGTTCTTCGCATGATAAAAATATGAAGATGATCATCATTCATTCATTCATTCATTCATTGGATACATTTATCAAGAAAAAAAAACTGGACAATTTCAATCTAAATGATAAAAAGATTTCACACACACACACACACAAGCTGCTGCTACTATTATACAATACCAGAATAAAGTATGCGGCTTCCTAGAATCATTCTGAATGATTCTTAAATATCACAATCACACAAATATAGTGTGAATTTGATTAGAAATATTTTTTCTTTTCACAAGATGACCAATGGCATTTATTATCAAATCAAATCCAACATACACACACACACACATACATATCATTCATGGGAGAAAATATGATTTTTATTTTCAATTTGATAATAAAAGTGAAAATAAAAATGATCATCATCATTATCATTTCCGGGAAACGTAAAGAAAATTAAAGCAATTCAACAAGGTGTTTTTTTTTCTTGTTTGACTTTTCGATTATTCAATTCTTTCTACAACACTTTTTCCCACCACACACACACAGACACACAATTTAAAGATAATGATGATGATTTACAAAAAAAAAATCACATTCTCTTTTTTTTTTGCTGCTACCGCCGATCAAACTAATTTGATTCAGAAAGAACACATGAAGAAATTGGCTTATATTTCGTAACACTGATGATGATTAATATGAATTTTTCCATCATCATGATCATCATTGTCTTTCATAATCAATCTTTTACTTTATTTGAATCCGTTTTTTTGTTTTGTTTTTGTTTGCTGTTAATGTTATGTCATAAGGAAATTACGGTAATCACACACACACACATACATTGTCCATCAATCACAGTCATAATTATCATTATTGGTTTTGAAAATTGAATAAATCATGTGTGACCGTATGTGTAAAACGTCTCAAGCTTATCATATATACCAATTTCCGATACAAAACAACAATAGAAATTGTACAATGAAACAAAAGTTGAAAAAAACTAGCAATATTTTGGATGAAAACTGAAAATTACACAAATACCATTAACATTTATCGATCTATATCGATCAATCATCATTCACATTTAATGTGGAAATCTCAAATTCAAAATATCCAAACAAATGTTCCAAAATGAGAATGTTTTTTTTTCTTTGTTTGGAGAAAAAAAGATAAGAATTTTTTTTTCTCGATCCTTTTCTCTCATTATAGTTGTTTCCTTTACCAAAACACACACACACACACATACAAATGAAATGAAATTGATGGGCCAAATCGGATGTTACATCTCAACATATTCTGTGTATGTGTGTGTGTAGAAAAATAGATAGTCATCATCATAACACTCAAATCCATTTTCATTTTCTTGTTGTTTTTCTTCATCTTTTTTTTCATTTGCATATAATGTATGCATGTATAAAATTTCATCAAAGAAATTAGTTATTCAAATCACTCAATCTATGCGTTTCTTTCATTCAATATCTCATGGGAGATTCAGACTAACAGTAAATGTAACAAACAAAAAACGATAAACGAATCAAATTCTCTAGTGTTTTTTTTTCTAGTTCTAGGGTATCCAATAGAAATTGATGATAATTTTTTTTTTGCTTTTTTCTTCTATTTGAATGTCAAAAAAATGTGAAAAGTTTTCTTTTTGTTCTCACAAATTTAATAAAGAATCCAAAATGGACCACATACACTGATTTTCAAAGTGGGATTGGTGAAAAAAAAACACTGTAAAATTAACGGGTTAACAAATGAAAACATGTGTTCAATTCAAATGACAAAAAACAAGAAAATCAATCAATACAATAGCAACAGAAAAAAAATCCAATCAATACGAGAATTCAATCAATTAATCAATAATTTGATTGTCTAAAAAAATGTCGACATTTTCAAATTCTGGATTATCAGCTAGCAAGCAAAAAAAAAAAAACGATGTAAATGAAAAAAAAAATGAAAGATTTATTCAAACGAAAAATTGTTTCCAACAAAATACAAAAGGGAAAAGCAAAACAAAAAAAAAAGAAGCAGAAAAAAGTTATTCAATTGGATGATGCATCCATGTTTCATGTACCACGCAGTCTGATTTTTTTTCGAATGAAAGAATTTTCTTGGAAGAAAAAAAATGTAACGGAACAAACTGTTTGGATGGCCGTAAATATTTTTAAATCTATAAATATGGAAAAATTCACCTTAGGTCTCTCTCTCTCTCTCTCTCTCTCTGTTATATGTAACCAGGAAAGAAAAAGAATTTGGAAAAAAAGCTGAAACAATTTTTCAACGACAAACAAAAAGCTTCAAGGAATGCAATTTAAAATTTTTTTTGTTTTTTTTCTGTCTAAAATATAAAATTCCTTAAACTAGAAAATTCAATTCCAAAGAATCATTATTTTATCGAATATTCAAGAGTATGTCGACCCCACACACACACACACATAAAAGCAATCCGTATGAGCCAAGAAAAATGGAAAACAAATGTTTTTTGGAAACAAAAATTAATTATTGAATGAATGAACAACAACAAAAACACCTTGATAATAAAGATAAATTGAGAAAAAGAAAACGAGTTTTTTTTGCAATACACTTGGGAAGCATTTTAAATTGTCGTTCCAGAGAATAAAATTCATTTTTTTTATTGACAATAAAAAAAATGGGCCATACAATGATGTGACAGTGAACAGAGAAATGAAATAAAAGAATTTTTTCACTTTCTTAATCGAGAAAACAAATCAAAACGAAAAAAAAATGAAAGTAAAAGTCAAATAAGTAATCTGAAACAAGCTGCTGCTGCTGAATTGTGTTGAAATTATTATTATCATTATTATGGCCATCAATTTTCGGTGACAAACGATCTCGAAAATTTTGTTTGAATAATAAAAAAAAATTCCGTAAAGAATCGTAATTATTATAATACACATTTACCCGACACCAACGGGACAATATATAATAATAATCAATTCATTCCCAGTCTCGATGAAAAGGAATTCTCGGTGAGAAAAAAAATCAAAATTAAACATATTACACGCATTATTTAGGGAAAGTTTATCATCATCTACGACGGTAGCGATGATGTTGGAAAATTTGAAGCCCTTTTTTGGGTCACACACACAGAGAGAGAGAGAGAGAGAGAGAAAAAAAAATAAATGATGAAAATAATATGACGCACAACATACATAAACATTGATAATTCTCGTTGAATATATCAAATTTCATTTCTAGAATACGAAAAAAAAACAAACTCTATTGATAAAACTATTTCTACCTTGGAAATGATAATTTGATATTATTCAAAAAGGTTCAAGTTTATTTTATTTTTTTCATTTATTCATTCAGTTAATCATGTAATGTATGTAATGAAAAATAGTAGTAGTGAAGCCAACTTTTTTTTCTGTCTGTAAATTTATCAATCCCAATTCCAATCAAAATCTTTTAATCATCATTATAATGTATTTGTTTTGTTTAAAAGTTTTTTTTCTTTTGAGATTTCGTAATCAAAAAAAAAAAAAAAAACCAAAAGTTCCCAAATGACCAGACAGAAATAGAGATACACCCGGAAAACAAATCCATATCGAAAAAAAGTTTTTCTCTTCCATTATCAACAAATTCATCATCATTTCCATTATCGTAGACAATGAAAACGAATAAAAATATAAAAGACCACCATTAATTACATAAGTAAAGATTTATCTTCAGTTGACCTCCACATACATACAACACAAATAATATGATGAGATGGAAAACTTTCAAAAAAAAAGCAAATGGAGAATGAAAATGAATGAATAAATGGACGGATGTATGAATGGATGGATGGAAACCCGAAAGTAAATTGTCCGCAAATAATACTAATAATATAAATATATATAAATAATCAGAATAATCATAAAAAACAAACAAACAAAAACATAGGCCTGTAGTGATATATTTTGTTGTTGGTGTAGTGTTGTTTAATGGGTAGTTATGGGGTTAAACTTTACTAGTGTGTAAAAGAAAAAGAAAGAAAAACTTTACTTTTTCCGCTGCTGTTGTGTATTTACGCTTAAATGAATCTTTTCAATTCCATTAAAAGCAACGAAAAACAAAAAAAAAGACAAAAGCAAAAGCGCATCGAATTTTATTATATGACAACAAACACGCAAAGAGAGAAATAATCTGGAAAAGAAAAAAATTTTGAAACACTGAAACAACAACAACAAAAAGGCTATATGAGTGCCAAAAAAAAATCAAGTGTCCAAATATTTATGGGCAAAATTCTCAAAAACAGAAAAATTCATTTCAAATCTCATCATTTTCATCATCACAATATTAAAAAAATGAAGCCAACAACAGAAGAAAAAAATTTGAAAAATGAAAAAAAAAATTCAAAATTGAATCAAAAAAAAACACAATAAACAAAAACAACTCTATGAATAAAATAAACTCATGGAATTCAAATTCAATTTGGCTCAAGAATCAAATTTTCAACAACAACAACAACAACAACAAAAACAAAACGAGAAAGAAATTCTCATTTCATTTTGTTAAATTAGGATGAAAAAAAAATGTTCAATCAAATGTGTTTGCCATCAGTAGTGTGTAGTGAAAGGATTAATTGAATTTTTTTTTGTTGTTCTTACTTTTTCACATCTGTTTACAAATTTTTATATCATAAATAATAAGACATCATCATCATCAACAACAACACACAAAATGAAAACAAGTAAATCGAATGAATTTCATTAGGATCATTATCATTATCATCAATGGAATGATGATGATGATTATTGTTCCATTTTTGGAACTTTTTATCAGAAAAATGCATTTACCACTCACTCTCAAATTTTACATTCACCCACACACACACACAGAAGCAAAAAGTCTATATTTTTCCTAGGAAAATTCAATCCAATTTACTATACTATTAGAAATATTAATGTGTGTGTGTAGCTGGAAAGAAAATTTTTTTTTTTTGACACTAACCTGCTTTGACACAACCAGGACGAAGACAAACTGATTTTGGATCCTGAAATGATTGATGATGATTTGTCGTTTGAGTTGCTGTTTGATAATGATTTGATTGTTGTTGTTGTTGTTGTTGTTGTTGGCTTCGTACATGTTGTAATGCCGAAAAGATTGGTCCCATTGGTGTTGGAATGAAATTCTGATAGAATTTTGTTGGAAATTGATTATTGAGATGTTGTTGTTCAGTAGTTGTTGCTGCTGATAGATTACTATATGACAATGGATTATTTAGGCCATTATTAGCGGCATAATAATAATGATAGCCGGGTATTATTTGTGGATTTGGATATGATGATGGTAATGATGATGATAATTGATTCCATCCAGTTGTAATCATATCATTACTATTGATACCATGGATATCGAAACGAGCTGGGATATTATGGTTTGGTAAAGAATTTCCTATTAAAAAAAAAAATAATTAACACTTAGAATACCACAGATTGCCATCACATCACAAAATGAATAAACTTACCACCACGAAAATAAGGTTGATTAATCAATAATAGTACCATTAAGACTAGAAGTACAATACATAGTATACAAACAATGAATACAATCAACAATAATAACCGTTCAAAACGTGAACGAAAATTCCAAAATGATGATGTTAATGTTTGCGCCATTAATTCACTAAATGCTAGACTATTTGATAAATATCCATGATTATTATCTTTTTCTGGACATGGACCAGCTTGTGATAATGTTGATGATGGTGGTGGACCAGAATTTGTCGTAGCCGTCGTCGATGATAAATGTGAACGTAAATGATTGGCTAATTGTTGTTGTTGTTGTTGTTGATTATTATTATTTTTATGATTATGATTATTTGATGGCTGTTGTTGATTATTATATTGATTTGCCATTGAAGCCGATATGGATGTGATCCAAGCTCCTTGATTATTATTATTACCACTTTTATTCATTATCGTTGATTCATTATTTGATGGTGATGGCGATGATTGATTAAAATGACGATTTATCGATAAACTTTTACTATGAATAACATTATTATTACTACCATTAGAATTTATTGAAATATTAGTGGAAGGTGTTGTTGTTGATGATGATGTTGATGTAGTTGTCAATGTTGTCATAGAAGAAGAAGAAGAAGGAACCACAATTGAATATGTGGTAGATGATTCTGTTGTCATGATTTTTTGCTTTGTTTATTTATGAGTAGCAGGAAACCAACGACCAGTGTTAAATAACCAGAAAATTTTCATTTAACCACTTGAATGTTCCTGACAATGATGATGATGATGAAATGGAATGGAATGGATGGATGTATATAGCCGATAATCTTGAATGAATGTTGTCACAAACTAAAATCCTAGATTTGTGAGGGCAAGAGAGAAAGAAAAAAAAAGAGAAAAACATTAAAAGTGTTAATGATCCAATATGACAGAAACAAACAAACAAACAAACAAACAGACAAAAATAATGGATATGAAAGAAAAAATTGATCAAATTATAATAATAATTATTCATCGATTAAATTAATTATTTATTAATTATAATCTAGTTATTATCATGATAATGATGAAAAAAAAACCTTCGTGTGAATGAAATAAATTTACTTGATGATTCAAACAACAACAACAACAAAATACAGCTGATGAAAACACACAGACACACAGACATTAACATTGAGATCAACAAACCAACCACATAATATAACTGACTAATCAACCACAACCACCAGCAAGTCAATCATCAATTATAATTAAAGAAAAATAAAAATCAATCCATCATTTAAATTCAAATTGAAAACAAAAGTATTTATATACGAATGAAAAAAAAATGATTACTTACTGTATAAAAAGGGTTACGAAATATCCTTATTCACAATATATCCTTATTTGATAACAAGAGAAAGAGAGAACCAGAAATAGAAAAAATTTTTTGGCAAGAGACAAAGGGCATTGTCATTTGGCAACGAAAAAAAAAATCTGAAATTCGATACGATTCAACATCAGTCAATCAATCAATTTATTGGCTGGTAACAGAACATACACACACACAGTCATTTATCAGTTTCAATGTCCTTGGATTGTAATTCAAGTGTTAAAACAAAAGAATTGTTTATATTCAAATGAAATGCAACTGAATTGATTTTCGAAACAGTGAAAAAAGGAAGAGTTCAAGTGTTCCCGGAACGAAATGCAAAATAGAAAAAAAAACACTTGGTCTATTGAATAATTATCGGACATATACCAAAAAAACAGAAAAAAAACGAAAACCAGAAAAAACTAGATAATGGATGAAACAAAAAGAAAAACGAAAATTTTCAAACTTTTCTTCCGAAACTTTCTCAGAAAAATAAAAAATAAATTTTCCTTGTAAATATCGAGAAAAAAAGAAGAAAACAAAAAACATTTATCATGTTGTGACATGTTGAAAACAAAAAAAAAAACAAAAGAGTGAAAAAACAATTTGAAAAACCAAAAAAATAAAAAAAAAATCAATTAGTATAGTGAGAAAAAAGGCTCAGTATGGAGAAAAAATAAGCTCCAAATAATGGGCACGCTCATTAATGGCATCAATTATTAAACAAATGGATCGATCAAAATATTTGAATTCTCGAAAATTCTAAATAATAAATTGGTGTACCAATCAAAACTTTGTACACACACACACACAAATATAAGCCGACAGAATAAACAAAAATTTTAAGCGTTGGTGGTTGTTGTTGTGCATCAAACAACAGTGTGTGTACACAAAAAAAAGTGTTAATGAACTGAGAAAAGTAAAAAAAAAATAATGATTATGATGATTCGTTTAGACCGATGGAAATTGATGTACTTTTTTCCTGAATTCACAATTTTTCATTCGGTGTTAATTATAAAAAAAAAAAAAATTCACCAAGCTGCTGCTGCTGCATTTTAACAGAATTCATTCAATGATAAATTAATTCTTTCTGAGAACCACAAGTGACCATCAAGAATATAACAACCATGTCCATTAAAATAATAAGTTTTTTTTATTGAAAAAAAATTTGAACAAAATTAATCTCCACAACAACAACTTTTTTGTCCATCATTCATTCAATGAACCAAATTCTCGATGGAATTTATAGTATAAACCACACAAACAGTCAACATTGGATACAAATAAATAAAAAAAAACCCGTCTCCATTCACATCATCATTTCCATATTCCATAATGAATTTCCATCATCATCATCATCATCATTATTATTGCAGAGAATTCAAATGTCAGCCAAAAAAAAAGAAACTTGACATCATCCGTTGTCGTTATGGTTGTTGTGACAATTTTCGTTTTCATTCAGTTTCATTTTTTTAATCGAAAAAAAAAATAAAGAAAACAAAAAAAAAAAAAACAAACATAAAAAGAATGGCATCACATGACAAATGACATTCAAATTTAAATATCCGATTCGAAATGAATGGTCAACAAAAAAAGAAAATTATTACAAATGAGAATCATGAATCTTAAAATGTCTACACAACACGCCAGAAAAGCTAGAAAAACTTTTCATAAATCACCCAAAAAACAACAATAGAGAAAAAGAATGGACAAAAATCAAGATTTTCATTCGATTCGTGACTCTTGTCCATTATATAAACCCATGATCATCAATATTTGATGATGAAAAACTAGAAAAAAAAACTTTTCCAGGAATTTCCCATTCTTTGAACAAAAAAAAATTAATAAAAACAGGTTTCATTATCATTATAATGATCATCATGAATGGTGGTCATCATCATTTGATCAATTAATGTATGTGTGTGTGTGTGTAAGTGTGTTTATTGTGATTACCATCATCGATTGAAATCATCATATTCGAGAGCAAAGCAATAAATTCTTATTGAACAAAAAAAAAAACAAATGAATGAATGAATTTGAAAAAGTTTTTAAATAATAATCATTATTATCATTTAAAGAATGGAATTTAATCTTTTAATTGCAATAACAAACAAAATTCTTTTTTTTTTGCAAATTCTTAATTACAAAAACAAATAATATCCTTGCAAGCAATTAAATTGAATCTTGAAATGAAATTTTTTTCCATTTGTTTAATAATTCTGGCTAGCAACCGGAGTGGACAACCGAGAGTGGTTGAATCATTCAAATCATTCAATAATCCTTTTCACATCCATAAATTCATTTTATTTATATTTACTAATAATCATTCTATTTTTCTATAGTAGTAATAATAATAGTATTATTATTATTATTTCCTGAAAAATAATAATTTCCTAAATGAAAACCAGAAATAATCAATGAAAACAAAAATTGGCAATATAGAATGGCAAATGGACAAAAACACACATATAAATGAATCATGAAAATGGCCTTGAACAACAACAAAAATAACACAATGAAGAAATTTTTTTTTTTTTGGAAAAAACCAGAAAATGAACATCATTATCATCATCTGATGATGATGATAGTCGAAATTCATCAGCATCACACATACACACACACACACACACAAACATCAATCTTGGCCAGTTTTTTTTTTCATTAAACATCATCATGATGATGATGATGATTAAAAATGGTGAAAAAGAAAAATGTTCATAATCAGAAATCACAAGACAAGACAAAAAACACATGCACACAAACTATTAACTCTTTCATATGATCATCATGGATTATATAATATTTAGGTTGAAACAAAATTCTTTTTTACTTTAGAATGTAATCAAAGTGTTGAAAAAAAAATAACAACAATCATCATATCCATCATCATCGTTATTTTCATATACATCATAATTTATTTTTGTTGTTTAAAAAACAAACAAACAATGAAACGCATCCATTATCATCATCATCATCATAATCTTTTTATTAAATCTCAATCCATATCATAACAACAACAATGTTGGTAACCAACCAACCAACCACCGAAAATTTAATGAAATAGAATAGACATAGCCATATAGTGTGAATAATAATATAAAAGAGATCCAAATTGGATCCAGAAAACAAACAACCCGAATGTCTAATTAACATGAACCAGAACCATAACAAACAAAATGCGGACAAACCAAATCTAATCAAAAAAAAAAAAAAAAAAAAAAAACAAAAAACAGACACAGATTAGATAACGCAACCCATATATGATAGAGATGATGAACTAAGAAAAGTTTTCCAAGAAAACAATCAAAACAATGATTATATTCATGACATATAAATAAATAAATGAATAAATATGGTGACAATTTATCTGTACAAGAAGCAAGCAGTAAGAAAATGAAATTTGATGACCTAATGGCTTTTAAAGTGGCCTGTATTTGTCCAAACAAAAAAATATGCTACAATCATCAGCATTTATATATAACAGTTAGACGAAAAAAAAAATAATTTATTTTTGTAATAAAAGTGTTAAATTATTTTTTGTTAAAAAAAATTATCTAAAAAAATCAATTTTTTTTATCAATACCATATATCTGTGAGTGAGAATACATTCATTGATTGAAAAACATCCTATAAACACACACACAATATTATGCTAATATTTACATCTGATTCACCACAACAACAAAAGTATATTTGTGGTCCAAGTATATTTTTTGTTGACATACCTTTTCTATTTGGAACAAAAAAAAATTGATGATGATGTTTCGTGATGTAAATGAAAAAAAAAGAAATTCTGATGTTCTGTTTACCATCGTCATTTGATTATTATTTTATATGATTCATCACAAGTTTATATATAATGTCACATATCAGAATGTGGAATATTTATAACAAAAGATAAGGTGTTT